>NC_057726.1:36847962-36867050 GCF_004010195.1 Chiloscyllium plagiosum
CCTCCCGAGCAGCTCTAGCAAATCTCCCTGCCAGTATATTAGTCCCTTTCCAATTTAGGTGCAATCCGTCCTTCTTGTACAGGTAACTTCTACCCCAAAAGAGATTCCAATGATCCAAAAATGTGAATCCTTCTCCCATACACCAGCTCCTCAGCCATGCATTCATCTGCTCTATCCTCCTATTCCTGTCCTCACTAGCTTGTAGCACTGGGAGTAATCCAGATATTACTACCCTTAAGGACCTCCTTTTTAAATTGCTGCCTAACTCTCTGTAATCTCCCTTCAGAATCTCAATATTTTCCCTTCCAATGTTGTTCCCTCCACACTATGGAAACAACAAGTACCCTAAGACATTATGGAAGGCAATGAAGAAAATTTATTGAGGACATCTTGGTGGGACAGGAGACAATGCACTTTAAATGATTATAAACATTTAAATAAATTTATATGTTTTAACCATTATATTTGATAATTAATCTCTCTGTGTAAGCCTGTAAGGCTTTGTTACACCATTAGGTACAATTGTGAAAAGCATAAAAAATGGAAAGATGAAGCTTCTCATGTTGAGATGGCCCTGGGAAAACTTCTTATCTGATTCTGCCACAAATTGCATCATAGCCCACATTCCTCAGGCCATTTTTAGTTTCTGCTCGCAGTCTATGATTTGTCTATCTTTGAAGCTATGCTACAGTTCAGCTAAGTCTATAGAGGATATGTATAAATAATACTTTTCCCTTTATGTTGGGTACGCTTGTTACATTTAGCCTCCTCAACAATGGTACTCTTTCTCAGGTTGAAGGAGGCTATCAAGTGCATTGATTATCTCCTTGATCATTGCTTTTTCCTCAGTTATACCCAGTCTGAAGACGATATCATCTGCAAAGCCATCTATCACATGTAACAACAAATTGACCTTCTCACTACTCTCCCTCGCAATGAAGGACAAGGCGAGTGATTTTTGGCAAATCCTTGGTGTCAATGTAGCTACGTTTATACTCAGTTGAAGCTTGTAACCTGATTGCTTACTAACAGAGACTTTTCCATGCTTGTTTTTTTCACTAGCTGTCACCACAGACTATTCATGGTATTGTTTGGCTAATACAAAAAATTTACAGAGCTTTCTGAGACAAAACCAACACTAATTTTATTTGGATTTCATCTTACTTTGGACTAAGTTTTTCTATGAAGTTGTACAAGAAAAACGAAGATTATGTGATGATGCATCATTTCCTGTGATGGTACACACTACACCCAGGTGTGTATTACACCATGAGAATTACTCCTCATATTAGAAATCCCCCTGAACTCTTGGGGCCACGAGTTGATGTGAAGTAGCCCAATGTTTACACAGATATTATCTCCAATGCATTGCACTGAAGGAACTCTCCAAACGGGTGAATGTTGTGTGCTTTCTCCAGCTTATGCTCCATTTTATGCTCCCACCTAATGGTCAGATCCCAAAAAGAAACTTGATCTAATAGACTATAAGTTTTATTTTTCTTTGAGTTTACTATGCAAGTTAGTCACTAAACATATTCATGAGGGGCTGTCAATATATTTCTCACAGAAGAATGTCAATGTTTCTTAAACACAAAAGAAAAATACAAACTTTGTTACACCATACAAGAACTATTTGAAATGTTCGCATTACATATAGAAAGATTTATCCCTTTTAATCCCATAATAACATTACACCAAAATCTCAGTGAAAGTCACCCCAGTCTCCACACTGTTATGAAGTTGAAGCCATGGACTCTGCATTTAAGAGATAGTGAATGCTGTTCTGCAATGAGGGCTTACAAGTACCTGTGCTATGACTAGATAGCACTCTCAGAGTACACTGGAAAATCGAAAATATGTAACATTTGGCTGTGAAAGGGATACCTGAGTTTTGGTTGCTGTTTTGACAGCAATTTGAATTTAATCAATCAGTTTAACTTATGCCCCAGGATACTAAAACCCAAACAAGTTTGAATTTATTGTTTTGCCAACATCAAACCAATGAAACAGTCCAATGTTGGGAATATAAAAAAGGCAGGCATTTTGAAAATCAGACAGAGCAGCTGCCATCAACACAGATCCAAGAAATTAGGAAACGCTCTCTATCAAAGGCACCTTTTCATATGAAACATATTCACAGTAAAAAAAAAGAGGATGGTCCAGGGAGATCTTCAACTGGAAGAAAACAGGCACTGAAGATGACAGCGGCTGTCTGATTTTGAAATAAAGTTGATGTAATTTTAATATGTGTTCTTTGGAACAGCATATTGTTATAGAGTTGGGGGCAGGTAATAAGCTTTTAAGAGAAGGGGGCTTAGAGCTGTAAACAGTTGTTATTTAATGTTCACTTTTAGAGTTAAATAATAAATTGATATTATTTTGTTTAAAGAGTGGAATTTGGGAGTTCTCTGTCACTCATATTTTAACAGATTACAAGACGAGGTGAGCTTTTCTGGGTGTTTAGTTTAATTAACAAAAGGATTCACTGCCGCGTCGTAACAGTTTGGGGGCTTGGGTCCAAGGTTTGGACAGGTTTAGACAGATCTAGTCTGAGATTTTAACAAATTTGGGGTACAAAAGATTCCAGCAGATTTAACCACTTGCCGATTCGTGTCCCTAGATCTTTAAATAAAACATAGCGGAGGCAATTTACTTAATTGTGGTTACGTATGATTGGTTAAATTAAAAGTGAGGGAAATTACTCTTAACATTGCTAAAGAGGTTCTGGGGTTTGAAGATGCTTCCCAAATTTGCCAAGAAAGTTTAGAAAGACAGAGGAAGGACGTACTTTTAGAATTAGCAAAGAGGTTAGAATTGGGTTTAACCAGGGACAAAAGGAAAGCTGAAATTGTAATGGAGTTAGTCAAGCACTTATATGTATCAGAGAAACAGACGAGTGCAGTGGAGTTAGAAAAACTTAAATTGCAATTGAGGCAAATGGAGTTAGAAGATAAAGAAAGGGAAAGAAGAGCCATGAATGAAAAAAGAAAGAGAGAGAGAGAGAGGAAAAAGAAAGAGAGAGAAGGTCCTTAGCTGAGCAAAGAGAAAGAGAAAAGGAGAGAGAATTTGAACTTCAGAAGTTGCGAATTAGTCAAGAAAGTCAAGTTAACAGGATGGAGATGAAGAGAGAAGGTAGTGATATATACAAATATGTTAAAATATTGCCACATTTTGATGGGAAAGATGTTGAAGCCTTCTTTACTTTATTTTTTAAAAATGGCTCGACAGATGGAGTGGTCAGAGAACTTGTGGGTAATGATAGTTCAGACTAAGCTGGTAGGCAAGGCTAGTGAGATATTTGCAGCGCTGTCAGGTGAGGGATCAAGAAGTTATGCAGATGTCAAATAGTCTATTTTGAATGCTTATGAATTGGTACCAGAAGCGTATAGATAGCGGTTCAGAAACCTAAAGAAGGAACCATGTCAGACTTATGTTGAGTTCTAAAGAATTAAACAGTCAGTTTGACAGATGGGTGCGGGCCTTGAAATAGATAAGACTATGAGGCTCTAAGAGAGATTATTCTGATGGAGGAGTTTAAAAACTCACTTCCAGAGATGATAAGAATTCATGTGGATGGACAGAAAGCTCAAGAAGTGAAAAGAGCAGCAGAGATGGCAGATGAATATACATTGGTTCATTCAGTGAAATTTAGCTTCCGGCAAGAATTTCATCCTGCAAGGGACAGAAATTGGGATAAGAGGAGACCCTACACTACAAAACAAAGAATAGGGCACACTGGTAATAGTTTACCACAGGTGAAAAAAGAAGCCCAAGAGGGTGAAAAAGAAGTGAAAGGCCTTAGGTGTTTCCACTGTGGCAAGGTGGGACACGTAAAGTCACCATGCTGGTAGTTGAAGAAAGGTACTGTGGGAAAAGACGTAGTAAAAGGGGCATTAGTGAAAGTAGTAGCAGAAACCCCAAGAAAAGCCGAGGAGCTGCAGGACAGTGCATAGCCTAGTTCAGGTAGTGTGGCTATAATTAGTTTACATTCAACAAATTTCTGCATTCACTTAATGCTATTTTCTTCAGTTAATGTGTCTTCCTGTGATGCTTAAACAAGTTATTCATGTTTACAATTTAAAGTGTTCCTTAAACTTATGTCGTTGAAAGCCTTGCAGGATGTTTCTCCTCCCTGACACCTACATAACCTTCTTCTAACCAAAGTTAAATTTCACGCAATACCAGGTTATAATCCACTGAAAACACTAGCTTTCGGAGTGCTGCTACTTCATCAGGTGATTGTGACCAACCACCTGATGAAGGAGCAGTGCTCCAAAAACTAGTGCTTCCAAATAAACCTGTTGGATTATAACCTGGTATTGTGAGATTTTTAACTTGGTATACTACAGTCCAATATCAGTGTCTCCAAATCATTCTTCTAAACAGCTCAGAATATTTTCCCAACCTTGAAAGTTCAGATTGCTAAGACCAATGCATCTCTCGTTAAAGATCTTTTTGACTGATCTGGTTTCTGTCTGAATGAAATACTTTCATTCTGCCTTGGGTTCTTCTCTGGATTGTAAACCTCAAGTCAACAAATATATCATTAATTCTCTCCCTGGGGGAGTGGGTAATGCTTGCTAGACATTTAGCTGGAATCATATGATTTCTTAGAAGTGCTATCTTTAGCTCCTTGTTCAGCAAATGTACCCTATTATCACATAGTCTTCACCACATGAGCTTCATCATGGCAAGATGGCACATTTTTGAGTTGCTACAGCACACTTCTATGTACAGGAAATGTGAGTCTGTCTGAAGTGTGGATCACTTAGTGTTGCTGATAGCCCTGAGATGTTTGGAGTAGATGCCAACTACACTCTTGCTAGTCTTCTCATTGAGCATCCCTTCAGAGGGAAGAGGCAAAAAGACTGATGGAGGGGGGGAGGCAATCCTCAGGCATTATCATTCCTGAACTTAGCAACTCCTGTGGTTGAGGTAGCTGAGCCCATGACAGCAGCTGTAATAATGCGCAAACATAGCAGCCTGTGGTGGAGCCCCCGTGAGCATGTCAAAGATAAAGATTCAGGTAGTTGACACTGATTCAGATACACCGGAGATGCCTGCTTCCACTGCCATCTCAGGCACAATGAGAACACTTTGCGGAAATTGATGGTAACAAGGTGCCATATCTTTAGGGTCGCATTTGATGGGCCACTTGGTAGCTATTTTTTCTCAATTTGTTTGTTCATTAAATTTCACTGTATATAGCAGTTTTTGACACTTTCACTCTTGTGTGTTTAATGTCAAAACAGAAGTGGATTTCAGGAGTGTCAGGGACTCCTGAATTTTCTGTGGTGCCATGCTTTGTGATGCTAAACAATGTTAACCCTATAAGAGACAGGATTGAGTGAAAGTGCAGCCTCTGAGGTATGCTAAGATGTAACTGTGACCTCCGCGAGCCTGTGAGACAGACCCTACTAGAAGGCTGGAACTAGTACAACAGCAGAGCTCAGTGCTCTGAACATGAGCATCATGTGCCAAGTCTTAAGAAAACAATATTCAAATAAATATCTTGAAGTCTAAACTGAGCTGATCAGAACAGACCAATCCACACTAAAACAGCACTATTCTCAGTGGCTTTGGATATGAGGGACAACCAAAAGAGTAATCCTCACTCCCCAGTCTAGCTGAATAACCTGGAGAGTCAAAAGGACTCTGAAAGGACAAAGGAAACATAACAACAGTCCAGAAGACAAGTGTTGACCTGAAAAATACTATGGTCACAGACAAGATGGACATTCAGGGGATGGAAGACTCTCCATTCAGGAATCTGGCAGGATGCTCTGAATGTACCTTGAAGGTTACATGAGTACAATCAAGGAGTCCCAGACCTGTGGGCATCTGTCAATGACAAATAAGTCCAGCACTCCCTGTGTTTGCTTTGGCTTATCTGTCTCAAAAAGAAATGTACTCCTCCACCTCCTGGAGTAGAGCATCCATAACCTGCCTGAGAGTTTGATGAGCTGCTAACTGCAAAATGCCTTCTCATTTCTACAGCTATCCACTGGAATTCAATGACCTGGATGCAGGTCAATGGTGACCTAGATGATGCAGGTAGGAGGGCTTCCATGTGGAGAGGCAGCGGGTGTACATGAAGCATCAGATCAATGTGGAACAGGGCACTGATATTAGAGCCTACTTACCTGGACAGGGACAGATCAATGTAGCACTGCCACTTTTAGGTGATAGGCCCAATGTCTTTTGCAGTGCTTTATTTTCCTTGCAGCCCTTCTCTGTATTCTTCTGACCCCAATCCTGACCTGAAGTATGTATCTGTTGAAGCTTTTTCTTGCTAATATCAGAGTAACCTGCTCTCATCTCAACTCCCACAACTGGTGCTCACTGGTTTACCCAACATCTGCCACCCAACTGATGCCAGCAGTCTAAAGCTTTTGTCAAGAGTCCCAACAAACACTCTAATCTTAGCACCACTGATGTGATTTGTGTCGCTGACTGAACAGCTCAATGTTGAGAGTTGCATCCATTAGGTCACATGGCTGCCCATTGTGTTGACAATGTTTATGTCTCGGAGATGGTTTTTCCCCATACTTGGGGGTTGATTGAAAATTTAAAACAGTGTCTCTGAAGCTTTTTAATGAGCTCTTTAGTGAACTCAATAACCATTAACTGGAGGTGTATGGGTTTTTGACTCTCCAACTCTTATCATACCTTGGAAAATTGTGTGGTGTTCCAGAGGCAATGGTATCCAGTGACATCCTGTAAGAAAATGATTTTCAATACCGCCTGCCCATGCTGGTGCCCACAGGAAATTGAAAATCTCGTCTCTTCTTTCCTTCATTTAAGTGCAATTAATTAACATCAGCAGATGCGGTTTTCCCCGATAGGTCTGGGCTTGGAAAAATTATACAGATGCAACACTGAAGGTCCCCCAATAGTATTTGCCTCTTACTTCCTCAAGTTCACCGAAAAAAGATCAGCACAGCAGAGGCAAAAGGGAAAGGCCAAATGTCAAAGGTTAAAAGGATAAAAGTATGCTACTTCAATTTATTAATGTAACTTGGTCTTATGACTTTGCCTTCAGAATTATCGTTTAATCTTTGTTTTATCTTTCAGTGAATCTAAATCCATGTGAATTTTACAATTGTAGCTTGTGTTTACATACCACACCACACAGCTTGATGCCAGAGTGGATCGTTTTCATATGTTATAACTTTCAATTCATACATAGCACTTCCTGTACACATTATGTACTTTCATCTTAGAGGCTAAGCCGAGTCCTGATTTTTTTCCCAGTCCTAAGATAAACACTGCTTACACACAGTCTTTAATGCTGGTATTCTGAAATAAAACCTAAATTATTGCAACTGAGAGCAATTGAGCTGCACTTAAAAACATATGTTTGAAGTCCTCTTTGAAATCAATTTCAGAAAACAGATATTTGTGAACACGTTTAACTCTAAGAAAACTACAGAGGTGTTTCAGTATAAACTTTATTAAAACAGCGCTTCCTATACTAAAGCTATACATATGAACATAAGAAATACAAAATACCAGCAGAAGTAGACCATTTGGCCCCTCAAGTTTTCTCTATCATTTGGCTTTCAAATTCCACGTTCCCATCAACGCCTTATAACCTTGATTCCCTTGACTAACAAGAGTCTACCTACTTCCACCATAAAAACTATTTAATCACCCCACTTCCACTGCCTTCTGAGGCAGAGAGTTCTAAAGTCACACACTGAGAGAAAAAAATATCTTCTTCTTAGTGCAAAATGGCAACCCCCTAATTTTAAATTACTCACCCACAGAACGAAACATGCTTTTCACATTTACTTTGTGGAGACCATTTAGGATTTTATATACCTCAGTTCATGTCAACTCTTGTCTTTCTAAATTCAAGTGGAAACATGTCCAGCCTGAACAACCTATCCTCCCTCATATGACAACCTGCTCATTCCAGGTATAATCTTATAAAATTCCTCTGAACCACCTCCGGTGCATTTACATCCTTCCTTAAACAAGGAATTAATATTCAAGGTATGGCCTCATCAATGTCCAGTGTAACTGAAAATCACATCCTTACTTTTACATTCAATTCCTCTTTCAATAAAGGATAGCGTCATATTAGACTTTTTCATGATGTTTTGTATATTTTTACTAGCTTCTTGTGCTTTGTGCATGAGAAAACCTAAGTCCCTTTGCACCTCTGAATTCCACAGTCATTCTCCAGTTAAATAATACTCTGCTTTTTAAGAATTATTCCTACCAAAATTAATTGAATTGGCAATGAAACAGCCAGATCGTCAACAAGATGCTGAGATTTTACCATGAATAACAAGGGAGAGACTAATTTGGCTTTGAAACTATTTAAAACCATCTGTTAAAAATTTGTGAAATCCTTTTCAGACAAGTCACTTTTACTTGCACCATACCGCTAAATACAAATCTCCAGGTAAAGGGCCAAGGTCCCAGCACATTTCAGCCAATAGCAGGCTGAACTGATATTGCAACCTAAGTTCCATATTCTTATTTACATTGGCTCCCAACTCTTTGGACACAGGTAAGTTGAGCCAGGCCTGTACATGGCCAATTGCAAAATCTGACCAGTTGACAGCTTTTAAGCTGATGTCACCCAGTTTGAATTGAGTCAAGATCGACACGGCTGTTACAGTGATCACAGAACCAGTCTTTAACAAACTTCACTCTGGTCTCCAACTCTTAAGTTTGCACAAGACCTCGGCTGGACTGAGAACCTATACCACTGAACCTTTACAGATTGAGGGTACAACTTTGGTTCTGGTATTTTTGAAAGACGGGATCGACTGGGCTTGTAATCGCTGGAATTTTGAAAAATGGCCGGGGGGCGGGGTATCTCATAGGAACATATGAAATCCTGATGGGAGTGGAAAGGCTAGATGCAGGAAGAATGTTCCCAATGTTGGGAAAGTCCAAAACTACGGATCACAGTCTAAGCCATTCAAGTTTGAGATGAGGAAGAATTTCTTCACTCAGAGTTGTGAACCTGTGGAATTCTCTCCCACAGAAAGCTGTTGGAACCAGTTTATTAGATATATTCAAGAGGGAGCAGGATGTGGCCCTTGCAGCTAAAGGGCTCAAGGTTATAGAGAAAAAGCAGGAATGGGATACTGAGATTGCATGATCAGCCATGATTGCATTGAATGATGGTGCAAGCTCAAAGGGCTGAATGGCCTAGGCCTGCATCTATTTTCTATGTTTCAATGAGAAGCAACTAGCTCAATTACCACTGATTGTAGTGAAAGGTTCAGGCCCAAGATTGGTGGGTGAAATTGGGTTGAGAAAGATTCACCTAGATTAGCTCAACATTTTTGATTTAGAAACTGGCTACCTGAGTGAAGTCCTAACTTAATTTTTTCAGGAAGGTCTAGGGATTATGAAAGAAGACAAGGCCACCTCGCATGTTGACTAGGAAACAAACCCAAGATTTTGCAAGGCCTGCCCTGTGCCATTTGCCTTATGGGCAAAAGTAGAGGTAGAAGCCAAAAAGCTGATAAACGGAGGATTAATCAAAACAGTCCAATTTGTGGAATGGACAGCACTGATCGTGCTGATAGTGAAGTCTGATGGGTCAGTTTCTGGAGATTTTAAACAAATAGTCAACAGCCTTTCACAGCTGGATAAATACCCAATCCCTCACATAGAGGATTTATATGTGAAGCTGGCAGGTGGGATGCTCCTATGAAGCTGGGCATGAGCCATGTATACTTGCAATTGCAGTTACATGAGGATTCCAAGAAGTATGCTACAATTAATACCCATAAGGGTTTATACCAATATACAAGACTGCCATTGGTCATATCATCAACCTGCAATTTTGCAGTGGATGCATAAAGTTCTGGTCCTGGCAAAACTGAAATAACAGCGCCAGAGACCCGGGTTCAATTCCCGCCTCGGGCGACTGACTGTGTGGAGTTGCACGTTCTCCCTGTGTCTGCGTGGGTTTCCTCCGGGTGCTCCGGTTTCCTCCCACAGTCCAAAGATGTGCATGTCAGGTGAATTGGCCATGCTAAATTGCCCGTAGTGTTAGGTAAGGGGTAAATGTAGGGGTCTGGGTGAGTTGCGCTTCGGCGGGGCGGTGTGGACTTGTTGGGCCGAAGGGCCTGTTTCCACACTGTAAGTAATCTAATCTAATCTAATCTAAAAAAAAACTGGTGGTGATGGGGAAATCCAAAGGACTGTCACAACCAGAACTGAAACCTTTTTGGGACCAGATCACAGTAGAGGGTGGCATATTATTATGGTGAACAAGAGCCAAAGTCCTCGCCAGATAGTAGCTGAATTCCACCAGGATCATCCAGAGGTTTCCAAAATGAAGATGTTGGCAAGTCAAATGGTATTAGTCATGTAAGGACAACTCCATACCATCTATCATCCAAAGGTCTGGCAGAAAGAGCAGTCCGGACTTTGAAGGCAGGCTTAAAGAGACAGCCTACAGCCTCACTAGATACCAAACTCCTAACTGATTATAGGATAACCCCTCATGCAACCACATGGATAGCTCCAACAGAGTTGCTAATGGACAGAAGACTTCGCACCAGGTTAAATCTGATCTTCCTGACCGGGTTGGGGTGTGTGTATGTGTGTGTGTGTGTGTGTAGTGAAACGGCATCAGGAATCGTAAGACTCCACTAAGCGAGAGAGATAGTTTACTTCAGGGGATAAGGTTTGGTGTAGGAACCATGGGAATGGACCTGCATGGGTAAGAGATCAGGTTGATGTGAGGTCAGGTCCAAACATATAAAGTTCGGATGGATACAATGGTCCTGAACGAGCACATGGACTATATGAAAGCTGCAAACTTACAAACAGTGCGGGGGCAAAATGTACCCAACTCCTTGATCGTCTTTCCAACTGTTCTGGAACCTGTGGATTCTCCCTTTCCGTCAAATGTCAAAGAAACCTCAGAATCTGAGACAGACATGTCGGGTGTTGCCAACTCGACATCTTTGCCACCTGAAGAGAAAAATGAATTTCTTCGGAGATGCTTCAGCCACAAGAGGTGAACTACTATGTGTTACATGCCGCCTGTATCAGAGGCAGGGTTGGAGAAACCTGACCCGCTGCTGAAACATCCCAGGAGGAGCTACAAAAAAAGAACCAACCTATGTCCTCAGACTCAGGGGGAGGGATGTAGTGATTGTAATGAGGTCAGCCAGGTGGACCTCATAGAATATGAGTTCCTTGATGGGACCAGATTAACAGCCCCAATCAGGGAGCCCTGTCTGACAGATATAAACAGGAGTGTCAGAGTTTCTGTTCACTCTCAGAGTTGGCTCTGAAGGAGCTGGATCAATTTCAAGGACTTTCCACATGTACATAAAGGGTGACTTGGTGAAGAACTACCAGCCTCTGTGAAGTTATTTCAGGCTTGTCAGATAATGTAGATGGCTTTCAAGAGGATTGACACTGATATGTCAACTGACCTTTTCATGATGGGTTCAAACACTTGACGATAGCTGTTAAGGCTCAGTATGTATGAAAGCCTGAACACACATGTCATCCTGATGAATAATATCACACTGGCAGGAAATATTTAGTACCAAAACAAGTGAGTTTCATGTTTCATTGTTTTGTCATGAGATATATAAGGCATATTCACTCAAACAATTTTCATTGTAGCACTACAACAAAGTAGAATAAAAATCCCGTGTCACAGAGTGAGTGAAATTTTCGTACTTCAGTTATAGATTCTAATGGGTGTCTTACTTATGATAGTTATTTTCTGACTAGGACCTTCTTTTGATTGTCACAATCTCAATACATATTAATTCTTATTCACACACATACAAACATTATTGTATAGCAATGATTGCAGCTTTTCAATTCCCTTTTTTAATGTAAAAAGTCAAATTAACTACACTAAACTGATGCTCTCATCACCATAGCAACATACTATTGACAGTTTTACAGCAAGGTAGCCATCATAGTGGTCTATGTTTCTTACAAATTTTCTATCCTTTTGAACATATTGTGCTTTACTTATCTACACAGTATAAAATGATGATATGCAGTCATTTATTAAAAAATACTCAGAGTTCAGCCCACTAACTTCACAAGGCCTTGTTATAACTTGGCATTCATACCTTTCGAGAATATTGTTGATTTGTGATCAATCAACACCTTTAGAATGAGTCAGGTTGGTATTTGTTAAAGAGGAGGATTAGGAATTATAGAAAAATTTGGCACAGAGTATCTGCAATTCCCAAAGCAACAGGGTAACGGTTCATTTAGGCACTCTGACTACATAACTGCACAGTCAAAGTAATGAGAAAGGGTGAGATCAAACATGGTGAAGGGCCTTGTTTGTGCAAATTTATCTTGCAATGTATTTGTTTTCTATTGTTTTGTGTACAGCAATTAATTTTTTGATATGTGTATTTTTAAAAAATAAGTATCAATGTAGCTTGAAATATGAACTGTGACTCAAAGTCTGTGAAAACTGTACAAGAAATGTGGGATCTTAAGTGAAAAGAGAAATTATGAGATTGATCTGAAAATCTTCATGGAATATTGTGCTGACTACCAAGCATAGCATGTGTCTATCTTGAATCTTGTTTTCATAAGCTGATAAAGCAGCCTGTGTAGTTTTAGTAAATATGACAGAAAACAGACAGCTTTACTGTGCATTTACAATAACATACTTCTTGCAGGAACCATGATGTACGACTACTGAGTCTATTCAAAATTACATTTATTGCAGAATTGTAATATGTTGTCACTAATTTCACCATAATTAAACATGCTGCTTGTTAGTATATCTTCATATGTGCAATAAAGAAAGAAAGTGATGCTAAGGCTTTAAACTATAATATTATTTCAATCAACCTATTGTGCTTTATTGTGCATTGTCTGTTAATTTTCCTCCATGTTCCATTTTCCAATTTTATAATGGCCTCCAATTGGTATTATGATTTTTTTAAAAAATTCTATTTGTATGTACTGCAAAAGGTGGTTAAAAGAGAAATTAAATCACAAAGTTAGCTTTTGCTATTCATTTTTAAGATATACAGTACTGATATTTAAACTTCCACTCCCAAGTTTGGCTATGCATTATTTTAATAACTTAATGACAACAAGAGTAGATATGGGAAGAAAAATTAATTTGCAATGATATACTTTTAAAATGTCATCGCTGCAAGTCCACAGAAATCTACTGTCACTCTAAATATAATAGTGAGAATAAATAATGATTTTTACAGGTAATAAAATTGCATGTAATTAAATTTTGACAGCAGCTGTCCCATATAGAAATGTAATATTCTGAGTGTGACACATTTATTTTACATTTGACTGAATTATTTTGAATTAACATTTGAACTGATCAAATATTCAATAGACATCAGTTGATATTTTTATTTAAGTCATAACAAAATGCAGTAATACATGTGTGCAAAAGCATAGAGGTACATTCACGCTTATTTTTTTCTGAGAATGGATTCTCGGCTGCTGTCTGTGAAATCAACAGGATTAACCATTTTGATTTTTTGGGCAATGTACAATTAGTTATCACACAGAAATTCTATACTACCTTGGCAGATGGAGTGAAGACAAGATTTATCAACAAATCTTTTCATAGTTCAATTTACCACTTTATCATTTTTACATCTGAGCTGATTAATTATGGCTTGTAATGAAGTTGTTCCAAATGGCTCAATATTTCTGTTGATAAATCCATTCTACAATGTCATATTGAGCCGTATAGGCTAGAAGGACTCCCCGTTTGACCTTGCCTTGTGTGGAATTATATTTCAGCTAAACACAGTTGAGTCATAACAATTGGCTTTAGTGGCCCTCAGATGTCGTGGGGTGGGGGTGGGCGTGGGGGAGGGGGTAACAGTAAGTCAGGATTTTCATACCTGATCATTAACCAATGATCTCTAATGGATGTATCAACATTGGGTAAAGACAAGTTTGGATTCGACTTCAGTTCCAAAGTCATGGCATAGAGTTCTCTAGTGAAGGTATTGTAAACTGTTTCTACAGTGTAGGGGTGGCAGCAAGAATACTGTTTTTGCTATCTGACAATATGAGTGAGTTTGTAGTAGATCTGATACAATGGTGCACCACTAGGAGACTTGCTGAGGAGAAGATTGAGAAGTGGTTTAGAAAGTTGATGCTTCAGCTCCATAGTAAAATTAATATTCAAATGTTGACTGTTAAAATATTGTGTGAAGTTTTCCTTGATCATGTTACCAAGTGGCATACCTTTCATCGACATATCAAAATTAGAATTTAGTTTTAAGGCCAATTGGTTGAAATATTTCTGGTTCAAACTCTCATTAGAAGAATCTGCTCCATCAGTGAGCAAACAAATCCATAAAAAGAACTTCACAGTATTAAAAACTGAAAGAACATTGGATGCTGTAAATCAGAGACAAAAATAGAAATTGTTGGAAAAGCTCAGCAGGTCCGGCAGCATCTGTGGAGAGAATCAGAGTTAATGTTTCAGGTGGAGTGACCTTTCCTCACAACTGGTAAAATTCTGCTTACTCAATGGATTCCCTTCTTACCAAATTAACATATGGCCGCTAGTAATTCATAAAAAAATTATTTCTGTTAAGACAAAAGTCAGCCTCTCATATATTGGTTCCACTTCATGCAGCCGACAAGAGATATTCAATTCAATAGATAAAGAAGTCTAACCCATCACCTATGAAACCCCACTCCAATTTTTATATCCATGTGAGAAAACCATCTGACAAGAAGCCAGCAATTCATGGCATTCCACAAGATTGTGGACTTATCTACATTGAGGAAAGAGAATGTAGTTTCTATGCTAAACTCAGGAGCATCAACTGTACTTCAAATATAGTGAGTGGGACAAGTCAGCTATTATAACAAGAAATTCTCAGTAACTACCAGACCCAATGTACCAACTCTAAACTTATCGATCATACAATGGCATATCAGATATTGCAAGGAGGATACGGACGGTGTTTGTGAAATGGGAACTTCAGGCTCCATTTTAAAGTGCCTTATTCTTATTACAGTTACTGAGTTGACATGACAGGAGGCAATTAATGTGTACAATGTAATGGTCATGATTGCTTGAGACAATATTTTTTAATGTGTATTCTTGGACAATTGATGTTCTGCCAAAGAAATACAAATTAGAGCCAGATAGGTGGTATAACTGAATCAGTACAAACACAATTCCTACAATTACCCTGAGAAGGACCTCCTATTCCAAGAGTTTTATTTCAGCCCTGAAAACAGGGACTTAGCTCAATACTTTACATGCAGTGTTAGCCATTTTGTGTAGTCATTGCACATATCCTGAAATGGCGGGATTACCTTACACTGAAAGACTGAAGCGACTGGGCTTGTATACCCTTGAGTTTAGAAGACTGAGAGGGGATCTGATTGAGATGTATAAGATTATGAAAGGATTGGACACTCTGGCAGCAGGAAACATGTTTCCGCTGATGGGTAAGTGCCGAACCAGAGGACACAGCTTAAAAATACGGGGTAGACCATTTAGGACAGAGATGAGGAGAAACTTCTTCACCCAGAGAGTGGTGGCTGTGTGGAATGCTCTGCCCCAGAGGGCAGTGGAGGCCCAGTCTCTGGATTCATTTAAGAAAGAGTTGGATAGAGCTCTCAAAGATAGTGGAATCAAGGGTTATGGAGATAAGGCAGGAACAGGATATTGATTGGGAATGATCAGCCATGATCATATTGAATGGCAGGCTCGAAGGGATGAATGGCCTACTCCTGCACGTATTGTCTATTATCAATCTGATATGGCAAGGTTCTAACTTTATTTCAGAATGAGTGACTTGCAGACTCTGTAGGTCATACACAAATTTTCCCAGCTCCATGTCCCTTTTTCTGTTGCTGTGACCTTTCAGCCTTCTTCAATTCTCATAAAGAACCTTCATAGAATTATTAATTTGCCCACATTGCCCCTGGAATCCATGCCATTAGAAATTTCCATATCCTTGCCTGGCATCCTCCCCATGAAGGGCCAGAGTTAGTGTGACCTGATTAAACACACACCTCCTGGAACACTTGGGCCTGTCCTAATCACTAGGAGGTCCAACTATTTTATCTACAATTAACCATGTCTCAAACACTCCAGTAAGTAGTCCACAATCAAGCAAGGGAGACAGCCTTCAAACTGGAACCCTAACACTGTACATTCGTGGCATGATCCTTTATCAATCTAGTGGTTCTGACATGACCTGTCAGCTGCTTGGGGTGGTCAGGTTCAGGCAGAAGTATCCCTACAGTCTGTGGTCTGAGCTACAGTCAGTTCTGAAGGTCTAGTGAAACCAGTCCAGGAAGCTACAATAAGTCAGTCAGGGATCTGATCAATCATTAGTCAGGTCTGACCATCCAAGTCAGGCAGAGAGCGGACCACACTCAGTTCAGGGCTGACCTCAATAAAAATCAAGAGGGGTTATCTGGGGTCGTGCTGCAATTGGGAAATTGGGGAAATTAATTGTAAGGATTGGAGGCAGCATGCTGGAACACCGAGAGTGCAATATTTGGGAATGAGGAGGCATTCAATATACAAGTTGAGGAAAATATTAGTTGGTAAGAGGACACAGGTTACTTTGAGATAGGGTGGTCTTAGCCACCCTGGCTTCAGTAGTAGGACAGTGCAGTAAGCTATAAGCTACACCAGGCATTGAGAGACTAAGGATGAGTAACTTGTGTACATTTTATACCTTTACAAATGCGCTCTTATAATTGTAATGAAGTGTCAGCCAGGATAGGTGATCTATTGAGTATTTCTTTTTGGTTCCCTACACACTACATGCACGATGAAAGGCATCGTGCTATATTGACGTGCTGCTTGACGTGTTGTATAACTGAGTTTTAGAAAGGGCACTGTGCCAGGAATTCCAAGAGGTGTCAGCAATAATGAGAGGGAACATGGATCAATTAGAGCACCTTACAGGCACTGAGCATAGTTGCAGAGTTTGGTTAGTTGGGGTTAGTTGCAGAGAATAGCATGAGGAAACTAACTAGTGCTCATGGAGATAACCTATCCATGCTACTTCATGAAATAGACCAGAGAATTTTAATTGAAAGGAACTTTAATTGCTGTAGCACCCTCTCTAGAAAACAGTGGTGGCAAGGTGGTTCAGTGGTTAGCACTGCTGCATTACAGTGTTAGGGACCTGAGTTTGATTCCACACTGGGGAGACTGTCTGTATGGAGTTTGCACGTTCTCCCCATGTCTATGCAGGTTTCCTCCGGGTGCTCCGGTTTCCTTCCACAGTCCAAAAATGTGCAAGTTAGATGGATTGGACAAGCTAAATTACCCATAGTGTTCAGGAATGTGCAGGTTAGGTGTGCAAGCCATGGGAAATGCAGGGTTACAGGGATAATTTGGGGAGATGACTCTGGGTGGGATGCTCTTTGGAGGGTCAGTGTGGACTCATTGGGCCACATGGCCTGTTTCCACACTCTAGGGATTCTGTGGAAAAGGCTAGATTGTGGTTTGAAAAAGATTGTCTCCATAAAAACAGCTTACATCAGTCAGTCAGAGTACCACTTGAGGTTTAGGACAAATTGAAGAAGTATATATTTATCCCAGTCTGATCTGAGCATGTGTTAGAGCAATCTCAGGATCTGGAGGAATGTGCAGCAATGCAGGAAGAAAATTAATGTCATTTTCTACTTGTCCAATGTAAGTGACACTATCTTCTCTGGGATCTCACACTGTCTTCAATCTGTGGTGTTGTATCTAGTTAGCACCAAGGTTCATTCTCTACCACTCTCACTATTGCCCACTATATGTTCTCCACCTTGCTGTCACCCACCACAACTCCTGACATCATTAACGCTTAACTATAGCTAGGCACAATAGTTTTCTGTGATGTAATATCATAGTCTCTAGGGTCATAATTTTCTGATCTGACCTGTCTGTGACACAGTTGCATGATTGCTCATGAAATAAATACTAATACCTCAAGTGTAATGTCAACAATGGTTACATTTATATAATCTTACAGATTACAAATCTTGTATCTGTATGCACTTCCTGTTGTCTTGTACGTGCTGCAATTCCATCCCTTGTCAGTCATATTTGAACTGTTCATTTTTGTCATCAAGCTTTTTGAAAGACTTAAAGTAAAACTTAGGGTTTGACAAAAGATAGAAAATTAGGCAAAGCAAAAGTGAGGAGACAGGCTAAAAATTCTATGAATTAGAAAGGCCATGATCTTAAAGCAATATTTTAGGATAACCTATGGCCAAAAGTAAAAGGAAAGTAAACAAAAAACACTGAACATACTTTAGAAATATACTTACATCTGTCAATTTCCTTCTCACTAACTGAAATATGATCACATTTTAATGTATTTAGTGCCTTTGATAAACATTTTACTTTAAGGCTTCAGCCACTCACAAAAGCTTAAACACTAGCCAATTATTTTTTCCTTGGATAGTTGAAGAGAATAATGATATTGATCATGCTCCCACGAGGAGGTTGAACAGTTCATCCACTTTACTAACACCTTCCACCCCGACCTCAAATTTACCTGGTCCGTCTCAGACTCCTCCCTCCCCTTCCTCGACTTCTCCATTTCTATCTCGGGCGACCGAATCAACACGGACATTTACTATAAACCGACCGACTCCCACAGCTACCTAGACTACACCTCCTCCCACCCTGCCCCCTGTAAAAACGCCATCCCATATTCCCAATTCCTTCGTCTCCGCCGCATCTCGCTCCCAGGAGGACCACTTCCAATACCGAACAACCCAGAAGCCCTCCTTCTTCAAAGACTGCAATTTCCCCCCAGACGTGGTTGACGATGCCCTTCACCGCATCTCCTCCACTTCCCGCTCCTCCGCCCTTGAGCACCGCCCCTCCAATTGCCACCAGGACAGAACCCCACTGGTCCTCACCTACCACCCCACCAACCTCCATATATATCATATCATCCGTCGTCATTTTCGCCATCTCAAAACGGACCCCACCACCAGGGATATATTTCCCTCCCCTCCTCTATCAGCGTTCCAAAAAGACCACTCCCTCTGTGACTCCCTCGTCAGGTCCACACCCCCCACCAACCCAACCTCCACTCCCGGCACCTTCCCCTGCAACCGCAAGAAATGCAAAACTTGCGCCC
>NC_057726.1:36867163-36883856 GCF_004010195.1 Chiloscyllium plagiosum
TCCTAACCTGCAATCTTCTTCCTGACCTCTCCGCCCCCACCCCCACTCTGGCCTATCACCCTCACCTTATCACCCTCACCTTAACCTCCTTCCACCTATTGCATTTCCAATGCCCCTCCCCCAAGTCCCTCCTCCCTACCTTTTATCTTAGCCTGCTTGGCACACTTTCCTCATTCCTGAAGAAGAGCTCATGCCCGAAACGTCGATTCTCCTGCTCCTTGGATGCTGCCTGACCTGCTGCACTTTTCCAGCAACACATTTTCAGCTCTGATCTCCAGCATCTGCAGTCCTCACTTTCTCCAATTGCTTATAAAACAAGTTAAAAATCACACAACACCAGGCTATAGTCCAACAGGTTTAATTGGAAGCACGCTAGCTTTCAGAGTGATAAACCATGCTTATAAAACAGAACTACAGCATGTCACTCCATTTTTCATTATTGACGAAATTCAAAAGAAAAATGCTCTTCTTTGAGGAAGCTACTTTCCTGGCTTAAAGGTAAACTGTAAGCACGCAGACTTGGAGACATCATAAGCAGTAAGTTTTTGACATTGAATTTTTATTTGTTTGTACAACTCTATGAAAGATAGTTAAGTTGGCATGAGCACTAATAATGCACCGAGTCATTTAGGGCAGGGATCGGAAGTGGGCGAGCAGGTAAAGCAGCAGCAAACAAGGAGAGAAAGAGTTCAACAGAAACTGCAGATACTTCTAAGAAGAAGGGTGACAGATGGGTTCAAAAGAATCCATGAGCAGTACAAAACTATTATTTAGATCATGTGCTTTTTTAGCTTCTATACCACTAATCTGCTATATTCCCAAATCTTCACTTCCCTCACTTTTCTCTTGAACGCCAGCTCTCAGGTCTTCTACATGATGAGATCACTCCTTGTCTTCCAGACTAATTAACAGATCCTGGGACATTCCTATCCCGAGCTTGGAAGCTTCACATCCACTCCCATGCTCCCAGGTCCCAGGTTCTTGTTCCAGCAATCATTATCTTGGAGCTACACAAATATAGTCCATTGTTACAAGAATTTGCATCCCTTTCCCATATTCCCGGACCCAAGGATGTCTCCCGTGCTGACAAGTTAATGTTCTATTACCATTTGCAAAATTCATGACAATTGTAAACTTTTTTTATCAATTATAATAACAAAATTCTTTTCATTTAACAATAACCCTTGTATTCTATCTTTTTGTTCAGAATTTTTCTCACTAATATGTGGTGCCTCGTATTTCCAGTGTTACTCATCACTTATGTGCATAACTGCCAAGTACAGCTATCTAAATAACACATTGTTTTCTTCCATAGCACTAACATTAGAAGTAAAATGCTATCAAGATATGGTGAAATAGCCAGACATTTTAAACTAAATCCTACATAACCACAATATTTTGTGTAATTCACAAATGTAATCATTCTCCATGTGATATTCTCGGAAAATACAATTTTAAAATATATTATTAATTAATGAAAGAGACTGCAAGAGTAATTCTTAAAAATGTCTGGTCACTACTTATCACTGACTATATACCCAGAGTTATATAATACTTAACCAGTTGTGTTACCCAATTTTGAATGTCTTCAATAATTCTCTGCACCTTCCTTTCAGACATGAACATGTCAAAATAATAATTGCATTAGTTTCATTTGCTAATCCTTTTACACTATTTACTGAATTCCAATAGGTTCATTAAGTTTGGTATGCCTTTTATAAATATGCATTGGTTTACATTTGAAGGGACAGATTTCACGAGAGCTGAGCACCTGACAATATTTTAGATTAGTTGGACAATTTCATTTAGATTTTAAAGTATTATAACAAAATAATCCAAAAAGATGGCTGAAAGTGCAAACTGATAATGACACAGCATCTGGGACCCTGATGAGCAGCAAGACAAATTGCATCTTTTTATCCAATGGGATTAAAAGATTAAGAAAAAAAAACTGGAATTACTGTAAAGAGGTTGAATTAGAGTGGAGATGGTGAATTCAATGTCAAGTCAGTTACAGAAGAAGAAACAGAAGGAAGCAATGATTGGATTAAGAGACAGAACAAATGCAAAAAAGGAAACTGATGACTAATAATTGCAATACAAAATCTGATTACTTTTAAATTTCCTTTGACAAATAATCACAATATGAATGAAATCCACAACTTTAATTGTTCACTTTCTGGACAAGAGAGGTTGATTGGAAGTAATTAACAATTGTGTTGTTTAAATGGTACTTACACTGTTAGTTAATATACTCATGTTCCCCTGACAAGCTTAATGGGCTATTAATGTGCAAATGTAGAAATTTCATAAAGTAAATCAGAGCAAATTAAACATAAGTTGCCATATTCACAAAGTTAATGGTGAAACAGCACGACTAGGCTAGCAACTTGTGGGATCCACAATTCTAAGCTATTTGTGTATTAATGACACTGTACATTGTGCATATGCCATTAATTTTTAAAGATATTCTGACACATTAGCTTTCGTTTCAATGGATGTTTTTAAATCACTTACCTTTGAATAGACTTGAATAATGTTAATACAATAATAAGTACAATAAATACCATGCTACAATATTGTAATTTTCTAAGTAATATTTGTCTTTTTTTGGAAATTTTAACCACATAAATTATATTCTAACTTTGGTATTCTTCTTCTTGTTGAATGACGTTTACAATTTCTATTGCATATTCAACTTGTTTCTTCTGTGCATTTTCAAAATGTTCTATTTTATCATTGTTAATTACTGCAAACATACTGTCCTTTGTCATGCATGCTGTAATGTATCCAATTAACTATTTAGGATAATAGGATAATTCCAATAAGGCATTAGCTTAGGTCAGTATTTTTAACTTTTTATGGAAATATTTCTAAGTGTTGCTTAATATTTTTGTATCATATATATTATGTTAAAATGCATGTTTCCAATATTTTTCCATTGCCTGCAAATCAGCTGGACTGAACTGTAGCTCATCTTTTTATTATAATTTGCTTTGCTCTACCAAAATGTCAAATCAAGTCAAACAATTACAATAAATGCTTCTCCAGCTTTCATCATTTTAGATTCCTTACTAGCTAGTAGATTAATTGTAATCTTTACATTGTTTCTTAGGTATGGAGTTGGCTTTTGCTTTTTCACTTTAATATAGGGCAGTTATGGACCTCCACCTTCACGCTAATTCCAAAAGTACCCATAATTTGTATCCCTCCACTTCTAAGTTCATTTCTAATTGGTGAAATGTGTACCCCATTCAGATATTTTATGTTCATAATTCTTAACCGAACAACTAAAGTAGATTGCTTGACCATTTGTTTAATTGCTGTATTTGGGAGTGCAGTATGCAAACTCATTACTTCAAATGCACTAGTGGCTAAACTTCATTGGCTGTGATGTTGTTTTACTTTTTTCATGAGCTTATGGAAAGGCCCAATGCAGATCTAAGTCATTCTTTCATTTTACTCTTTTATCTTCCCTTCTACCTACTGTTACCTAAATTTGAAGACAGCTCAAACAAGCCCATGGTTATCCTGTGTGATAAATTGCAGTCCGTTCCATTGGGTGACCCCTGAGATCCTCTTGGTGGTTCGCTGCA
This sequence comes from Chiloscyllium plagiosum, assembly GCF_004010195.1. NCBI lineage: Eukaryota > Metazoa > Chordata > Chondrichthyes > Orectolobiformes > Hemiscylliidae > Chiloscyllium > Chiloscyllium plagiosum. Next base: position 36,870,760 of record NC_057726.1, read on the forward strand.
TCAACTTACTGCGAGAATCAATTTGAAGATTTTTCTGAAAATGGAAAACAAGCAGCTCCAGATATTCACGCTTGTATTTGCCCCAAAGATATTTTATGAAAGTTTACATACTTTGGATGGACAGCTAGTTCTGCAATAACGCAAATTTCCTCAGCCCGAATTGGCTATAAAGCGATTGATGAATTGTGGATGTTGTTTGGATAATGTGAACTTTAGGCTGAAGGGTATAGCGATTTTCTGTTAGCAATCTTCTACAGCGTGATTTTCTGTAGCAGTTTTCCATAGCACAATTTTCTATAGCACGAGGTTGCAGAGGAACATAACTGTCACATTATAGCAGAACGACCTGTATTGACATCAATGGTAGTCAGTATATCAATTGAAATGACTTCAATTTCCACTCCTATTCTGTTACCTCTGATTGCACAAAAAAATCTATCTGTTGTTGCTCCCATATTCATCTTAATTTAGAGATGGATTTTTCATATAAATGTTCTTCTTTGGTGATATTATTTGAAAACACAGCATTTTCTTTTGCATGTGCACCGACAGCACTCAATTCTGCCACAACCCAATGCTATAACTTGAGAAATATCACTCCACCTCAAACATGGCTGAGCAGAGGACTCTCCTACTCTTATTTCCTACCATAGGGACATTGGGAGGATTTACAGATTGATAATCAACTTATTTGGCTATGTAACAAGTGTACCTCCCATTACCTCATTTATCATAGAAAACTCAAAATTATAACTTAAAATATTAGTTGCCCTGTTATAAATCCCCATTATGCAAGCAACACAACTTTAAATTTCCTATATTGCAATGGCAAGCAGTTATAATGGGTTTTCTGGAGTACTAAGACAATTAGGACAGTAACTTTCTGATTTCACATTTAATTACGCATGTGTGATCAGTCAGTAGAGAGAGAGAGAGAGAGAGCGCCACAACTGGTGGTGGTAGTTTAACCTGAGAGTCACCACACCTCAGGCAAAGAGAGAAGCTGAGAAGGACAGTCCTTCATAAGAAGCTTGACCAGCGCAGAAATTGAACCCGCAGTGTTAGCATCACTCTGTATCTCAAACCAACTATCGTGCCAACTGAGGTAACTGACTCCCACAACTGGCTGTCCAATTTATGTCTTGATAATCTTGAATGTTGATAGTTGCACCATTATTTTCATGGCAAAATTCACACCTCATGATTGGCTTTTCTAATAGTTTTTTTTAACCTCATCTACAGGAGCAGAGTTTTGTTCAGAAGTTTTGAAAACTGAAGTATAGCAAACAACATCAACTGATATAACAACAAATGAGGTAACCAGACCAATTATACAGATACTGATGATGTGGTGTATATGGATTTCAGCAAGGCATTCGATAAGATTCCCCACAGTAGGCTATTATACAAAATGCAATTGTGGGAGATATAGCAGTTTGGATCAGAAATTGGCTTGCTGAAAGAAGACGGAGGGCAGTGGTTGATGGGCAATGTTCATCCTGGAGTCCAGTTACTCGTGGTGTATCGCAGGGGTCGGTGTTGGGTCCACTGCTGTTCATCATTTTTTATAAACAACCTGGATGAGGACGTAGAAGGGTGGGTTAGTAAATTTGCAGAGGACACTGAGGTCGGTGGAGTTGTGGATAGTGTAGGGTGAATTGGCCATGCTAAATTGCCCGTAGTGTTAGGTGCATTAGTCAGTGTGTTCATGATTCCCATCACCCTCTATGTCTCCTTAAAACCTTCTGCCCCTAACCTCAAATCTATGTCCCTTGCTCATTGGTTCCTCCAGTAAAGGGAAAGGTTCATTCCTGGTCCACCCTGTTTCTGCCCCTCACAATTTGATACATCCCAATCATCTGCTGCCCCTGCTCTATCCCAGGCTGTGCAATCGCTCTTCATTCCTAAAACTCTCAGTCCACGCAACGTCCTGGTGAAAGTCCCCTGCACTCTCTCCAATGCAACCACATCCCCCCCCCCCCCCGATAACGTGGATTCCAGAACTGCACCCAGTACTCCAGCTATGGCCTGATCAACATCTTATACAGTTCCAGCATAACGTCCTGTCAGATGTCAGAGGTAGTTTCTTTACTCAGAGAGTAGTAAGGGTATGGAATGCTTTGCCTGCAATGGTAGTAGATTCGCCAACTTCAAGTACATTTAAGTCATTATTGGACAAGCATATGGACGTACATGGAATAATGTAGGTTAGATGGGCTTCAGATTGGTATGACAGGTTGGCGCAACATCGAGGGCTGAAGGGCCTGTACTGTGCTGTAATGTTCTATGTTCTATGTTCTATACTGTGGCTACAGGAGTAGATCAGTGGCTGGGAATTCTGCAGTAAGTAACTCACCTAATTGCCAAAAGCTTGTCCATCATCTAAAAGGTAAGATTCAGTATTGTGATGGCATATTCTCCAACTACTGGGCTGATTGCAGTTCCAAGTACACTCAAGATCCCAGGATAAAACAGCACACATCCATCATCTTAAACATTCACAACCTCCACCAGCATAAAGTGGCAGCAGTGTGTGTACCTTTTATAAGATTAGCTGCACTTACCAAATCTTCTTTGATTGCTTCTTCCAAATTCACAACCACTACTTCGAAGAGGGAAAAGGGAAGCAGCTGCATGGACCCACCTCCACTTACAAGGTTCATTCCAAGCCATATACCTGACTGAAAAATAAAAATGACTTCATCACTGCTTGGTCAAAATCCTTGAATTACGTCCCTAAGTGTACCTCAAAGTCAAAGGAAACAACAATTAATACTCCATGAGAAAAGGGTGCTGATTTGTTGTAAGTCAACTTTGATTGAGGCATTACCATGAAGAAAGCATCAGGAAACAATTATTTCCTGTTATTTTGTTTAATTCAAAAAAGGTGTAATGTCTGGACATGTTCTTTCTCTGAGATAGGGCCCTATCTCCTTCTTTTGGGAGGGAACCCGTGTCAGATTTGCAATATCAGTTCTAGGAAGTCTGTGAAGTAAAGAATTAATCATACATTTACTCTAAGATTAACTTTTGATTGTGTGCAAAAGATTCCATGTCACAGTGATGCGACTTTTCATGAAATTGGAGCCTGAATTTGTAAGACTGTAGCAGTGTGTCCTCTCTTACCATGCCTTACAATTGGTTAACATTTAATAAAATCTGTTAATATGCAGTCAGATGAGTATAGACCTCCATTTTTTTATATGTCCCCAGTGAAATGTGCCACTAACATGCAACATTGTAGGTCTAATGTTTCAGTCATCTCATCTTTGGAAACAACTAAACCATTCCTCAAGTTTCATCCTTGCAAGATCAGTAAAAATATTTCAGATGAAATGGACTCATGAAGTTCATTATCATTTCTGCTCACTTCAACCAGTGATCTCAGAAATCAGGTGCAAATACAAAAACCTTATTAACAAGCCACTAGCAAATGCACTGCTGGGTTCCCAAGCACCCCACTGCCAGTGGTCGAAAAGTTAAAATCTAGCTCTTTCATTGTAATAATTGCCTGGAGCATGAGAAATTTGGCTTGAACATGCAATTCACCAGCCCTGAAATTGCACATTCTCAAAGTTTATTACTTACTGTGATCCCATATTTGCACTACAGACAATTAAACATGGCATCTGCACATGAAGGTTTGCATATTGTGTTAACCCCCTCAAGAATATAAATGTCTGTGAGAATTCACTGCAAAATTAGGCATGGATAGATATTGTGTCATAGTTTAATATTAATTTAATATTTTTCTCATGTCTAAATGCAAGCATTCACCTTCTCAATAGGCATTTAAAATTGCCAAACTGTCATATTTCATTGTGATAATACTGCAGGATGTACAAAATTAGTTTTTTGTCTTTTAAAAAAATGAATACAAAGTAATAATTTTCCACAAATCCAATATTCTCTAAAATTATATTATAAAGCATCTATTATATCTTTAAGCATTCCCATTTCCCATTTCTGCCCTTTTCAGAAGCTAAATTATGTGCATTAGTACATAAATGAGCTAATGCCTGCCTGTATTTAGAAGACTACATGCCATGAATATATTCCCTGCATCAAGTAGTAATTGGTAATTACAATGGTCATTTAGGCAATCACTGTCTCTGGTAGATTCATGTCATTCTTAAAAATAACTAGCTCTTAACCTTTGACAGAATTCTTCAGAAACTGTTCATCATCGCCCACACTTTGATTAATTCACATGCATACAAACCTGTATTGATATAACAGGCAGTTTCAAATTTGTTAACCACAGCAATTTACCACACTCATCAAAACAATTTAATATCAGGTATGGTTGTTGTACAAATCTCATTAATATTATTTTATAAAATGATTGAGCACATTGTATAAATAATTTGAAAAACACAACACAGGGCATTTTTGGACAAAGTTTTCAAGTTTGGTTCTGTTACTTTGATGAATGCGGGCTATAATGAATAGTGTGGTTTCAGGCAACTATCTGTGAAAGGCGACAGACAAACATGACATTGTTTCAAATTATCTGCCTGAGTTAATGAAATTTTGATGGCACACCTCGAGCCATAGCTCAGTAAAACCACCATAAAGGTAAAAAGTAGACAGTACAAGAGATCGAAAAGATTCTTTCAGACATTAACCACGATAAATCTCATCTCATTTATAAACCCGATAACAGTGAAAGTATATAATAACAATACTTTTTAGAAGTAAAAGGCTTTGATGGATCCATGTTTGACTCTTGTATTTTTACACACAAATGGACCTTTAAAATATAAACGTAGTTTTCATGATTCTCCATTTTTACCTAATATTGGTTATTGTTGGCTATTGTTTGTATATATCTATGTTCAACAATTTACCAGCAGCAGATCAACAGTTAATCTCAGATGGTCTTAAAGTAGAAATCAATTTTACCATTAAAAAGTGAAGCCACTTTTAACCCTTCTCTGACTGACATTTATTTGGGACTAAGTTTCAGGTAAGATACACATATTTCTGAAAGCAACATAATTTTCAAAATTATATGCTTTTCAAAGTCAAAATGCTACTGACATCCATTTCAATGATTGATATTACATTGGAACTCAAAAGGTAAACTTTCATACCAACTCCATAACTCACTGATGAAATGATTGAACCCTGAGATGCATTTAATATATTCATTACATTATTTTCATCTGGAAGATTTTTAAGTTGTAACCACCAGTCATGTTTAAACCAGAAAAATGGCAACCTGTGATCTAGTAATAAAGTACAAACGCACCCCGCACCTAGCAACATTGATATTTAAGAGGTAAAAATTCAAAATAACAACTCAGATGTTTTGATGAGTATAGTTGAAAATTTTCAACGGAGTAGTCTAATGAGACTAATTGTATGTGAAACTTTTTTTTTTCATGTATTCCATATGGTTTATATTTAGTTTAGCATTCTCATTGTGTTGACTATTACATTGCCATAGATATTAATGACTTTAATAATAATTTTAAATATCCACTAATAGCTGATGGTATGGTACAACAATATTTCATATTTTAAGACTTCTTACTGTAACAAAAGAATGAAATACTATGACCTAAACACTATCTTTTTAGGCAACGTATGCTTCAAACAATAAAACAGAACACACCTCTTTAACTTTGAGCATTACTGAAAAGATACTGCCCAGATATACTTTACACCTGCTTTTAAATAGAATTTCAACTCTGCCAGTCCAGCCCAAGGTGAAATGTAGCTTGCAAGTATAGAATTCAGTTCTTTTCTAATCTCAAAATTGTGGAATTTCTTTTTATAGGAGTTCCTTTCTCCAACACAAGTTAAGTCAATCTTCCAGCCTTGTTTAAATACACCTAAATTCAGTCCTTTCACTCTGAGCACGAGGTATCTCCTGTATTAGTACATGGTGAACATCTTGCAGCCTATAGCTTCTCTCCCTCTGTCAGATCCTGGCAGTTATAACTGACCATTAATTTTCAGGATATTTTAGCCATTTACCTTCTCAAAGCCTATCTCCAAGGCAACTTGAAATACATGGGCGTTATATCCATGTAGAAATATTGATGCAATATCCTTGAGAGTCCAAGTCTCTTTTATCTTGGAAGTAAATGGATAGTTTAAAATGAAAATGTTTACGACCTGACATTCTTGACATTTTTCTGGAACTTTGGAGACTCACACTTTATCCATTGTTATCACACAGGATGATGCCATTGCCTTCAAGTATCAACAACGTTAGACTTCTTCTGAGTACAACACAGGCCTGTTTCAATTTCTAACAATCAAATCACCTAGGGTTACCATAAAGCAAACTTCGGAGCAGATCATATGACATCTTTCTCTTTTCCTTAAAAAGATACATTCTATTTTGTACAAAAAGCACACAAATCTGTGGGCTGTCTGTTCATGTGTTATTTTATAAATTCCTACTTTGGAAATAGAACCAATCTAACTCAAGGTTGGAATAAGGACAGACTCTAACCGCACACCTTTAATGCATTGTCTGAGCTGAGATGTTACTTCTCTTTTATAAAATCTTAAATTACCTCAGGAATGTGACTTGAAAGATATTCTGGGATTTGCATATTAATGAATCAAAACCTGCATCCCCATTCTAAGTGATTAAAGACTTTACAAGAATCTAGGTTGTATGACATTTTGATCTTTTTCTATAAATTCTGTGTTCTATGATCCTGCCCCACTGGTTACAAAGGAGCAGCACTCCGAAAGCTTGTACTTGCAAATAAACCTGTTGGGCTATAAACTGATGTGGTGTGATTTTTAAACTTAAATTAAAGACATTGTTCCAAAAATCATTACCTTATAAACATCATAAATGTTACATTCCTTCAAAGGAATGATAAGTGTAAAGTCATCCCATGACAATAAATTTTCATAAACACTATCCAAAATATCATAACTTGTAACATCTGTATGCTTTTACAACTAACTCACTACAAATAATAGAACTGATATTCTTACCCAGTGCTGTCACATGTTTCCATTGAACAGTCAGCCTTAGTGGTATCACAACCTGTATCAACAAAACGCATGTAACAGTTTCAAATTTAAATTGTTAATTTTAAAAGTTCTTCCTCTCAAATATGTGACAACTTGTTTCTCTGCCAGTGGCAACATTTCATTAGATATCATTATAAATTTACTATCATGATGATTAAAAGTATATTTTTTATCTCCTTGGTCCATTTGGAAAACCTTGTCAAGAGTAGCATTGCTAATTTCTTATACAGTAGTCGCACTAGCTTTTAAATACTAATAGCAGGTACTCTTGTGACTCGGCCAATGATGTCTATCTCATATGCTGCAGGCAAAGATGCTTTGGCAAGACTGAGCAGACGCTACGACAACACATGAATGGATACCACGCAACCATTGCCAGACAGGGGTGTTCCCTCCATAGAACATAGAAAAATACAGCACAGAACAGGCCCTTTGGCCCATGATGTTGTGCCGAGGTTTAATCCTAATGTGAAATATAGTAATTTAACCTACACACTCCTCAACTCACTGCTATGCATGTGCATGTCCAGCAGTCGCTTAAATGTCCCCAAATGACTCTGCTTCCACCACCACAGCTGGCAACACATTCCATGCATTCACAACTCTCTGTGTAAAGAACCTACTTCTGATGTCTCCTTTATACCTTCCTCCTCGTATCTTCAAACTATGACTCCTCATACCAGTCAAATCTGCCCTGGGGAAAAGTCTCTGGTTATTGACTCTATCTATTCCACTCATTATCTTCAGTGATCAAGGACATTCAGCCTCCAATCTTTAGGTGACCATCCTCCAAGGTGGACTTTGGGATATGTAACAATGCAGAATCGCTGAGCAGAGACTGATAGCCAACTTCAGTACCCTTGAGGATGGCCTCAACCGGGACCTTGGGTTCATGTCACACTGTAGGTGACCCCACTACACTGTACACACACATACGCACACACTCTTACATACAACCACACATACACACTCACACAGACCCTCTCTCTTACACACACTTTCTCTCAGACACACACACATACCCACATTCACGTGCACACTCTCACAGGCATATACTCCATCACACATATGCACACATGTACACACTCTCTCACACATACACGCACACACACTCACACTCTCTCTCTCTTTTACTCCATCACATGCACGCACACACACATATAAGTCTATGGGGTGAATTGGAATACAGACAGATTCTAACCTCACACCTTTAATGCATTGTCTGAGCTGAGATGTCACTTTTTTTTATAAAACCTTAAGTTATCTTAGGAATGTGACTTGAAAGAAGTCCTGGGATTTACATATTAATGAATCTAAACCTGCAACCCATTCTAAGTGATTAAAGACTTCACAGCAATCTAGATTTGTTCAATACATTGCATCAGTTATATGACACTTTGATCTTTTACTATAAATTCTGTGTCCTATGATCCTGCCCCATTAGCTATCTGATGAAGGAGCAGTGCTCCGAAAGCTTGTACTTCAAAAAAAATCCCAGGACTATAACCTGGTGTTGTGTGATTTTTAACTTTGTACACCCCAGTCCAACACCAGCATCTCCGCATCCTGTAAATTCCGGACCAAGAAGAACTTTTCTGTCATAAAGCTTTTTATCCTTTGAATTCAGTATTTCCTTTCTTTCTTCTTTAAAACCTGACTTACACTTTCATCAGTGAGTTAACTTCAGAACTCAGTCTTTGGATCATACTTCACTTTCAGATCTATAAGTTACTTAATGTATGCATTCAACATAAAGTCTCAGTTAGCTATCCTTTCAGTTTATTTTTCTCCTATTTTTAATGGAGGACTATGATTCTCTTTTGCTTCTTTAAGAACATAATTGAGATCATTTGATGTTCCAATAAAAAAGAACATTTTTTTTAAGTCAGTTCTCTCATTATTTTACTTTTTTTCTGTTTTTCAACGTCCCACCCAGGATGAGCTTTATCCAATTCCTTCCAAGAAAGAGCCAAATTAAATTCATTTTGATATTTTTGTTTCCCTAGGACTCAAAGCAATGCTTGTAGTTACACAGAAACATCATTGATTAGATCCAAGTCATTTTGTTTCAAAGTTCTGTTTCTCTTCCTTTGTGCATTAGCTTGGGATTCTGATGCTGTATTTTGTTTTGACACATGGTGGAGGTTCTGTGGGCAGATTCAATGCATTGCTATTGTTTGTATTTCTATACTGTCAACCTGAAGTTTGTGTCTTTTTTTAATTTTAGAAGTCTGAGCTTTAGATTCTTTGAACTCATCTTGAAACAAAAATGCTCTTGCCTATATTCCAGAGAAATGGCAGTGCTTTTATCTCTTGCTGGATCATCTCCCAGTATGAAATCAACATAACTGAAAGTCATCTTCATCAGCACTCCCACAATATTAGGTTTATTGACTGAACCACAGTTCAAATTCATTCTACAGCATGGATTTGGCAAACAAGTTCCATGTTTATCATGTATCAATACACTTTACATTCTCTGGAGATCGATTCACATACTTTGATATCATCAGGTTTGGTCTGGAAGTCTATCTCTACTCCTTTATCATTCAAAGGTGGAGTGACATATCCTTCAAGCCAACTAGCTATATTTCATAGCTGCTATATAGGATCAATTAGTTGAATATATTAACTATTTAATTTTGCTTTGTTTGACCAAGATTTCCTGAAGTGTACTTTTAAGGACCAAAGCTTTTCTCTATTGTTTTTGCAGTCCTATAGTCCTCAAAAGTTTAGTGTGATTGCATTGTGCCCCTTCTGCTTTTCCTCATGCACAGTAACAGGAAATGATTTCCTTCTTAGATCAGCTACATATTGCTTTATTTTCTGAAGAACATTATATCCATCTCCGTATTGGTGTGGCATCTTAATTTTTCTTTAATTTCAGGTATTGAAACTGATTAATGAATGAATCGTCCTGTTGTTCCTATACATTTGACAAGCTTGCAACCAACTGAGATCATATTGTCTCCACCTTGCAGTCAAATACCGACTGTCTTACAGATGAACATTTTAATTTATCTTAACTCTGTGGAATAAATTAATATAAAATAACGGCATGTATTTCCAGTTGAAGAAAGAAAGTAAAATAAATTATCATCAATGAGAGATCTCTGTAAACCTTGAATTTAAATGCATCATACCTTTTAGCAATTCTTTTGCAATATATTAGCACATGCAATACATTTTGGAAGAGCTTGTAAAAATAATAACTCCAGGTTTTGTACTAGTTTATTAATATTTAACAGTAATATGCAATCACTTAGAAAATATAATTTCTTTTGCATTGCAGCATGCAGTTTATTTTCTAAAATTTGTTCTGAACATTCTTTAAGAAAGTGAGTAACGTAGCATTTCCTCTATGTACTTGGAAGGCCTATTACAGATTTCTGTAACACAACTGGTTACCTCCTGCATGATTCACGTGACATGATTGAATTAGAATACATGTGTGTACATCCACTGCATCATCCAATGATCTTCATTGGATGCCCATTGTGTGTGCCATGATCACGATGTGAGTATATCTTGTAGAAATATGCTCAAGATATCAGAAACATATAACAATCTCATATTCCAGTTTACCTTGATCATTTGAAGCATGAAACTTTATTGGCAGAATGCTTCTCTGTTGTACCTAATAGTTCAATATTAGCCTAGACAATACTGTGGGTGCGGCATGTACTCTTTGTGCATAATACTTTACTGTAATAAATGTCTGTTGAATTCTTCAAGACTGTAGTATTCATTTCCAGTTTATGTTACAGGAAATGACATGAACATTGCTGCCCCGTGTAATAACACACTGTTGGAAGCAAACTCACACCAGCTATCAGGTCGTAAGTAAAACAAATAGGCTGACCATACATCAGGATCTTAAAATATGGTTAACATGCAAATAAGACAGCATCTTTATTATTGCTTGAAACAGCAAGCTGTATGAAGCAATTTGGTCCTGTACCTATCAGTAGTCAACCTGTTTGGAGATGTTGTTTCACACTTCTCGTAAAGGTGGGACTTGACCCCGGGCTTAGAGGTACAAGAGCTCCAAACTGGCACGACATAAAGGGTCACACAACATCTTGCAGGTGAGTTGGTTTGACATATTTTTGCCAAGCAAGTTTGAGATATTTTGAGATAATTTTGATAATTTGAGATATTTGCTATGGCCAGTAAATAATGAAAGATTAGTGTTTTAGCTATAGGGTCATTTCTTGCAAGACCATTTCATGTGAAGCATGACTAGGAATTGAAAAAGAGTAGATAAAGAGGGAAATACTAGATACTCCCTGCTAATAATGTTGCTTCCTCAACATTGTGTAGGCCAAAAGGCCCATTGGGTGAACACTATGTAAAACACAACCCTAAGCCTCCAGTGACCTACCTTTTGAATTCTCCACCTTGCTATGATGCTGACATTGCTGTCCTTGACTTGCTAACTTTGTTCCAGTGGAGCTTAGAACGTGTGGTACAGCAGCTCATTTTTCAATTAAACACACCTTCTGCACTCAGCATTGAGTTCAACAGTTCAGATTGTGAATTCAGCCTTCCATTCTGTTTCCTTTTCTTTGCTTTTGTCAATTTTTCTTTTACTTCTGCTTTCAGTTAGCAGCATATTCTTTGTTTCTTTACTTTTTTTTTGTTCCCTCTCCATGCATTTTGACCCTGGGATTAACTTTCATGTCATTCAATCTCTCCCATCTTCCAGTTTATCACAGACATGCCTTTGTTCTTATTCCACTCATTCTCTCTCAACTCCTAGTTCATCTCTAACTTCTTTCTGTTATGATGAAAGGTCATTGACCGGCAATATTAATTCTGTTTCTTTGTCTACAGGTGCTGCCTGACATTCTGAATATTTTCAACATTTTCTGTTTCAGTCTGAACCTAGTTGACCTTTCTTCACAGCTAAACATTTTATTTCCTGATGACAATGTGAATCTCCTCTGTACCTTCTCTAGTGCAGTCAGTCCTTTCCATTTAACAGTCACCAGGGTTGTACACAGTAGGTTCATTCAGCATCAAAGGAACAGGAGAATCGACGTTTCGAGCATAAGCCCTTCTTCAGGAATGAGGAGGGTGTGCCAAGCAGGCTAAGATAAAAGGTGGGGAGGAGGGACTTGGGGGAGGGGCGTTGGGAATACGATAGGGTGTCCCAGAGGTTAAGGTGAGGATGATACGCCGGAGAGGGGGTGGGGGCGATGATGGCGGGAAGAAGATTGCAGGTCAAGAAGGCGGTGCTGAGTCTGAGGGTTGGGACTGAGAAAAGGTGGGGGGAGGGGAAATGAGAAAGCTGGAGAAATCTGCATTCATACCTTGTGGTTGGAGGGTTCCTAGGCGGAAGATGAGGCGCTCTTCCTCCAGGCGTCAGGTTGCCATGGTCTGACGATGGAGGAGGCCAAGGACCTGCAGGTCCTTGGTGGAGTGGGAGGGGGAGTTAAACTTCCCGCTCCTCCGCCCTTGAATCCCGCCCCTCCAATCGCCACCAGGACAGAACCCCACTGGTCCTCACCTACCACCCCACCAACCTCCAGATACATCGTATCATCTTTCGTCATTTCCGCCGCCTCCAAATAGACCCCACCACCAAGGATATATTTCCCTCCCCACCCCTATCAGCGTTCCGGAAAGACCACTCCCTCCGCGACTCCCTCGTCAGATCCTCACTCCCCACCAACCCAACCTCCACTTTCGGCACTTTCCCCTGCAACCGCAAGAAATGCAAAACTTGCGCCCACACCTCCCCCCTCACTTCCCTCCAAGGCCCCAAGGGATCCTTCAATATCTGTCAGAAATTCACCTGCACTTCCACACACATCACTTACTGCATCTGCTGCACCCGATGTGGCCTCCTATACATTGGGGAGACAGGCCGCCTACTTGCGCAACATTTCAGAGAACACCTCTGGGACACCCGCACCAACCAACCCAACCGCTCCGTGGCTGAACACTTTATTTAACTCCCCCTCCCACTCCGCCAAGGACATGCGGGTCCTTGGCCTCCTCCATTGCCAGACCATGGCAACACAAAGCCTGGAGGAAGAGCGCCACATCTTCCGCCTAGGAACCCTCCAACCACAAGGGATGAA
>NC_057726.1:36883903-36897240 GCF_004010195.1 Chiloscyllium plagiosum
CTGAAGAAGGGCTTATGCCCGAAACGTCGATTCTCCTGTTCCTTTGATGCTGCCTGACCTGCTGCGCTTTTCCAGCAACACATTTTTAAGCTCTGATCTCCAGCATCTGCAGTCCTCACTATTTTCCACAGTAGTTTCATTGTTGGCTAACTGTGTTTTATACAATTCTAGCATGGCCTCCATGCTGTTGCGTGAATATTTGGCTACATCTGCATGTCCCACTATCTATGGACAGCATTCCAGGGTTTGCCTTCCTCTACACATCTCAATATTCTACCATTTATTTAGAAACTTTCTGCCTTGATTCCCTCCCCAGTACTTCACACTTCTCCAGATTGAAATCCTTTTGCCACATCTCTACCTGAATACCAGTCCACTAATTCTTCCCTGCAAACTATATCTCTATTCCTTGTAATTGACTACTTGACCAATTTTAGTGTTATTTGTATAGCTCTTTAACATGCCTCTATATTTAACCTGAAGTTGATTCTAATTAATTGTTATATACCATGAAAAGGTACATGCTTCTGGTGCAGTGATAGTGTCCCGATTTCTGAGCCAGGGAGGCCTAGGTTCAAGTCCCACCTGCTCCAGAGATGTGTAATACCTCTTCCAAACAGATTGATTGGGGAAAAAAATACCAATACCACAGGATGGAACTAACCTTGAACCATGCAGAATCCTATTAGAAACAGCCTACAGTCAAAAAAGATGCACTTGCTCTTTTCTTTCCTGCCACTGAGTCAATTGTGATCCAACTTCCCATTTTCCAATGGATTTTATCAGCTTATAATTTCTGACCAGTTTAGCACATGTTATTTAGTTAAATGCACTGCGAAAATTCATGTGGACAACATCAAATGTGCTATCATCATTGACCCTCTTGTTACTTTCTTACATAATTCAATCAAGTTAGCTAACTATGAAATTCCCTTAACTGGGGTGGCATGGTAGCTCAGTGGTTAGCACTGCTGCCCCAGGGACCCAGGTTCAATTCCAGTTTTGGGTAACTGTCTGTGTGGAGTTTTGCACATTCTCCCTGTGTCGTGTGGGTTTCCTCTGGTTTCCTCTGGTTTCCTCCCACAGTCCAAAGATGTGCAGGTCAGGTGAATTGGCCATGCTAAATTGCCCAAAGTGTTAGGTGCATTAGTCAGAGGGAAATGGGTCTGGGTGGGTTACTCTTTGGAGGGTTAGTGTGGACTTTTTGGGCCGAAAGGCCTTTTTCCACACTGTAGGGAATCTAATCTAATTCTTGTTAATAGACCTTAACTATGCTATGCCTCTTTAAGTGATCCAAGTAGAGGACTATTTTGAGGCCAGCTTATATCCTGTTTTGGAGATGTTATTTGAAATGCTGGCTTGACTTCAAATTTTGTTTTGGGGGAATTAAAATTCAGCCCATTATTTTATTTCCATGGATATTTAATTTTTTTACTGTCTGTAACAGAAGCTGTTAACTATTATCTTTTCAATGCACAAATTCAAGACGAACAAGGGAAAAGTCAAAATAAATTAGTTCAATTTTATTCACTACTGTCACTGGTGCTGTAATACTTCAACACATTTCCATTTATTCAGCTCAATAACAGCAGATTTGACTTTAAATTAAAATCAGAATGTAAGCGTTTTATTCCACTTATAAATCAGGCTAGGTGGGAAAGTGGGGAAGTCATTATTGCCCGAAGGCCCAGGCAATTTTAACTGCTGGTTCTCATTTCTTTTTCTCCCCTTGTTGTTGCATGTTTGCCTCCAGTAGGATATTTTACCTGATGAGGCGATATTTATGTTATCTCCCGTGATATTAGAAACTTGGGAAGGATATTATGGTATTGAAGAATCCAATAGACATTTCATACAATTAACTACTATGCACAAACATTACATGTCACCTTTATGACACTTGTAATTTCCAGCACAACTTACAAAAGGAGGTGTTTGTTTCTTTTGCTGAGATTCAATTCCCCTGTTCGGTTTCTACTTGCAGCAATTTCATTACAAGAGATGAGTGGAAGAGTTGCTCCCAATATCACCATTTTCCAATGTCACCTTGAAACCACCTATAGAGGAAATGGAGGCAAGGAAGGAGATGCTGTTTGCTGTGTATTGTCAGTATGTCAACATCCTTTTCAGGGACATGCTCATGATATCACTGAATTATAGAATGTACCCAAAGACTATGAAGATCCCGTACTCCATCCTATCCTATGAACAACTTGAAGCATGTTAATCTTAGCTTTAATTTTTAGTTTTATGCTTGCCAAGTAACTAATCTTCCTGAGATTTACAATTGACTTTAATAATTAGTTGTATTAAACATTGTTGGATTCTTCAGTACCAAGCTTAGTTTTTCGCTGTAAGGATAACATAAGAATTGCCACATAAGGTGAAATATCTTGCTGAACCCAAGGAACTAGAGGAGCATTCTGAAGGTCATTCTGATTAAAGACATTCTGATCAAAGATATCAAACAATATCAACATTAACACAATCACATCTTTTGTTAAGCTCCAAGAAGGAGCAGGAAATCAATGCATTAAACAGCTGGAGCTTTATTATTATGGAGCTTTAGGCAGCAAGATGAGACTAAGCTGTTTCCCATCCAAAATGGCTGATGACATCATCATTGTGTCACATGATCAAATTCTTAAACACAGCAGACCACCATAGTTATCAAATGCACAATGCCTTTGACCTCATTTCAGCACGAGTTACTCCAGGAAAGGTAAGAGACGAAGGCAGGTAGTGCAGGAGTCTTCTGTGGCTATCTCCATTTCAAACAAGTATGCTGTTTTGGAAAATGTAGGGGCTGATGGATTTTCAGGGGTATGTAGCACAAACAGCCAAGTTTCTGGTATTGTGGCTGGCTCTAATGCAATGAGGGGTACATTGAGTATCAAGAGATCGATTGTGTTCGGGGGACTCTGTAGTCCCAGATACAGACAGACATTTCTGTGGCAAGCAACAAAAAATCAGAATGGTGTGTTGCTTCCCTGATGCCAGGATCAAGGGTGTCTCAGAGAGGGTGCAGAATGTTCTCAAGGAGGAGAGAGCCCAGCAGGAGGTCATTGTAAACATTGGAACCAACGACTTAGGAAGGAAAAAGGCTGAGATTCTGTAGGGAGAATACGGAGAGTTAGGCAGGAATTTAAAAAGGATGTCGTCGAGAGTAGTAATATCTGGATCACTCCCGGTGCTACGAGCTAATGAGGATAGGAATGGAGGATAAAGCAGATGAATGCACGGCTGAGGAGCTGGTGTACGGGAGAAGGATTCACATATTTGCATCATTGGAATCTCTTTTTGGGTAGAAGTGACCTATACAAGAAGAACAGATTGTACCTAAATTGGAAGGAGACTAATATACTGGCAGGGAGATTTGCTAGAGCTGCTCGGGAGGATTTAAACTAGTAAGGTGGCGGTGTGGGACCCAGGGAGATACTGAGGAAAGAAATCAATCTGAGACTGGTACAGTTGAGAAAAGAAGTGAGCCAAACAGTCAGGGCAGGCAGGGACAAAGCAGAGAACAAGATAGTCCTGATAAATTAAACTGTATTTATTTCAATGCAAGGGGCCTAACAGGGAAGGCAGATGAACTCAGGGCATGGTTAGGAACATGGGACTGGGATATCATAGCAATTACAAAAACATGGCTCAGGGATGGACAGGACTGACAGCTGAATGTTCCAGGAAAGAAATGTGACAGGAAGGACAGAAAGGGAGGCAAAAGAGGAGGGGGAGTGACGGTTTTGATAAGGGATAGCATTACAGCTGTACTGAGGGAGGATATTCCCAGAGAAAACATCCAGGGAAGTTATTTGGGTGGAACTGAGAAATAAAAAAGGGATGATCACCTTATTGGGATTGTATTATTGACCCCCGAATAGTCAGAAGGAAATTGAGAAACAAATTTGCAAGGAGATCTTGGTTATCTGTAAGAATAATAGGGTGATTATGGTAGGGGATTTTAATTTTCCAAACATAGACTGGGACTGCCATAGTGTTATGGGTTAAGATGGAGAGGAATTTATTTAGCATGTACAAGAAAATTTTCTGATTCAGTATGTGGATGTACCTACTAGAGAAGGTGCAAAACTTGACATACTCTTGGGAAATAAGGCAGGGCAGGTTACTGAGGTGTCAGTGGGGAGCACTTTGGAGCCAGCGACCATAATTCTATTAGTTTTAAAATAGTAATGAAAAAGGATAGACCAGATCCAAAAGTTGAAGTTTAAATTGGAGAAAGGCCAATTTTGACAGTATTAGGCAAGAACTTTCGAAAGCTGATTGGGGGCAGATGTTCACAGGTAAAGGGATGGCTAGAAAATGGGAAACCTTCAGAAATGAAATAACGAGAGTGCAGAGACAGTATATTCCTGTCAGGGTGAAAGGAAAGGCTGGCAGGTATAGAGAATGCCAGATGACTAAAGAAATTTAGGTTTTGGTTAAGAAAAGTAAGGAAGCATATGTCAGGTGCTTCTATCCCTGTCAATAGGATAGATCGAGTGAATCCTTAGAAGAGTATAAAGGCAGTCGGAGTATACTTAAGAGGGTACTCAGGAGGGGCATGGATAGGGTAAATAGACAAAGTCTTTTCCCTGGGGTGGGAGAGTCCAGAATGAGAGGGTATAGGTTTATGGTGAGAGGGGAAAGATATAAAAGAGACCTAAGGAGCAACTTTTTCACACAGAGGTGCTGCATGTGTGGAATGGGCTACCAGAGGAAGTGGTGGAAGCTAGTACAACTGCAACATTTAAAAGGTATTTGGATGGGTTTGCAGGGATATAGGCCGAGTGCTGGCAGGTGGGATGAGATCGGGTTTGGATATCTGGTCGGCATAGATTAGTTGGACCGAAGGGTCTGTTTACATGGTGTACACCTCTTTGTCTCCATGAGAAACATCAATGCTCTCACAATAAAATTCCTGATAAATTTACTTTTCTCACCAGTGTAAACCAACAGGCAGCTTTTTAGAAGCACCTAAGTTAGCTCAGTTAGAAAGCCACTATGAGCTTATAGTGTCCTACCTTTAGTCTGTTTTTCTGAAAACCCGGCACAGGATCCACTCCAGACCAAGAGATCCTCTTTATATAAGCATATCATATCCATATGGGTATGCAATGACTTAGTGGTATTAATACTAGATGGTTAATCCAGAGACCCAGGTAATGTTCTGAAGACCTGGGTTTGAATGCTGCCTTGGAAGATGGTGTAATTTGAATTCAATAAACTCTGGAAGTAAGACTCCAATAATGGCCAAGAATCCATCGTTGATTGTTGTAAAAACCCACCTGGTTCACTAATGTTCTCGAGGGAAGGAAAGCCTACATGTGACTCCACACCCATGGCAATGTGGTTGACTCTTAACTACCCTCTGAGCAATTAGGGATGAGCAATAAATGCTGGCCTAGCCAGCAACACCCTCATCCTGGAAATGAATAACTAAACAATGATGTCATTGGGACCTGATTGCAATTTTAACTGACAACTCTTTGATCAACTGACAATGTTCCTCTCAATGAAAATAATGGGAACCAGGACCAGATGAGGCCGAAACCAATTTAAAGAAATGTTGGTTCTTGAACCAGGAGGAAATGTTAGGACTTCTTGCCACTAACTCTCCCAACCTGGCCATTTCCCTCCTCACCCTCTCTGGTTTCTTGATTCCTTGAGAGTGGTCTAAAGTTGATCTCACCATATACTTGGTTTTAGCAGGTAGCCTCCACACTCAAGGAAAGGTTGATCACCATAACAGTATTTTACAATTTTTTCAAATTATTTTCAGACATAACACCACATTGTCCTTTTTAATACAATGTACATTATAAGGCCATGCAGCAGAGATTAAAGGCTTTGGAATGCAGGGAACTGTCAGCATGTTTCTGCCATTATTCATTTAAAGACATGTTACGTAAATACAACACTGTCTTAGTGAATTGACATGAAAACATGGTTACAAAGAGAAAACATTTTTTTAAAAATCCTTTAAGGAATAACAAACTCACATGACCTTTAATTGTCCATTACAAATATTTCCAATGAATCTATAACAACATTTTTTTGATTATCGCCTGCTTATAAGAACCACTTTGTTTGGTCAGAATTAGTGTTTTCTGCATCTTAGTGCTGCTAGGTTCATAGCTGCAGCACCACAGTTCCCATCAATAATAATGGCTTCTGAAACAGTCAACAGCTTTACAGACTGCCTTTCTTCAATGCTACAGACTTAACATTTATTTGTTTGTCATATTATATGACTCTATAGTCTTTTATATCAAAAAGAAACACTAAAATTTACTTCAATTTATTTGCTGGATTTTGAAGGACCTTACCATAATGAATGAACTGAAGCTGCAGATGATATTTGAATAATGGCAGAATGATACATTGTTTTCCAGTATCAATATGCAATATCATTATTCAATACAATGATTTACTTTTATATATGACAGAAATACCCTGAGGTATACATTACGTAATAATGAAAGCAGATTGCCCGGTGCATGGAGAAATCTATAATTCATATATAGATTTAAAAAAATTAAATGTGAAGATTGGCAAAAATCCATTTAAAGCTTTTGTATAGCATTTTGTGAAATCAGTTACACCTACAGTGTATCTGTGGTATTGTGACCTCCATTACAAGGACCTTCTTCCTGCATGTTGTGATCTGTGTCATAAATCTACAAATAGATCAATTATCCATAGTGTATGAAAACTTACAATCAAACCCTGTGAGATATATTTCAAATGCATCAAAGAAAATGCTGCTATAAGTGCTTATTTTTCTTATGTTAGTTTTCTATGCAAATAGACAGTAACATACGATTAAGTAAATATTTTAATGCTGAGTTTGTCTTGCTGTACATTAAGTGGAACCATGCCATTAACTTTAACAGCATCATTCAATTACTTTTCTTATTTATGTTACAGATTAAGAAATTTGGTCTAAAAAGACCGATAATGCAGTTTCAATGACAGATTGCCCAATTGCAGCTTCATATTAGTGTTTCATTTTATTGTTCATACTAAATTGATTTCTTTGCATTAGGTTTGCTCCTTCCCCTGTAGCCAAGACACAAATGGACATTGTTAAGTATAATACATTTCTCAAAATTCTGAATCTGTTTGTTATGCTGCCAATGTATATGAGAAATACTGGAAAACTTTATCATGTTGAATCTTATGCCCAAACACACAAACCTACATAATCTGTATTCAATAATTATCTAAATTTATAAAATTAACAAATATTACATATTAGCACGGGAACAAGATGCGTGTTTTTTTTTCTAAATTGCATTTCATTCTCTTGCATGCAAATGAATGGGATTTGGAATATTTTTAACATATTAGTTGAATTTGCATGTAGCATTTATGAAATTTATTTAGACCAAGTAAAAGGACAATGTGATGGAATGTTTCATTTAAAGCTGCATTGCTTACGAAATTCTTCTGGACAATTATGCAGCATATATTTCATAAGAATTGCAGTGTGTTTTATATCACCAAAGTAGAAAATATGCTACATAATACTGCCAATTTAAACTCATAGCCACATTTGGAATACCAGTTGGTCTGGTCTTGCACCAATGGTCTCTGGTTGCAGTGTAATTGCAGTTAAAGCAGAACCTTTCGTTTAACTCTCATGCTTTAATGCTTTATACGATGGTGGTCAATTAAATTGCCTTTCTATCTATAACAATAAATATTCCCTCCCTCCACCACTTAGGTGGCATACTTACCATCTATAAGTTGGCCTGAAGCAACTCGTTTCTTCAACAGCACCCTTCAAGCCACAACTTCTTCACTCTGTCAAAGTCCCATGACATGTGAGTTGGTGGTGCTTACTGCACTAAATCAGTGTTAACCCTTTCAGACTCACAGATATCAAATCATCAATAAAATGTTTTTGCTAATAATTATTATATTGTTATACATTTGTTTATATATTTACATTTACTATTACTTAGCCATTTACATTTACTATTACTTACCTGGAGGCTTGATTATTCACTTCAATATGTTATCTTTGGAGAGGGAAGGATTGTAATTTGTTGGCTAAAAAATAGTTGACTTAACCTTCTTCCCAATGATCTGAGTTCTTACTTCTGTCTTGTACTGGGGGGGTATTTAAACATCTATGTTTCTTTTGCTGAATATTTTGGTGAACTTTAAAGTTGCTGGTGTGGTCCCTGCTATTACAAGATACTTTTCTTCACCCTATTCAGATCCTTGCATATTGTTTACTTCTTCTTAGTGCGGTCTTCTGTCGAGTTATATGCACCATATCTCTGGGTCTCAATTTGTATCAATGGAATTTGGTTATCACTCTGCCTGTAGATTGGTGCTGACAAAAGCAGTTTGGGCTTGCACTTTTCCTTTTAGCAATTGAATTATTAGTAAAACCAGTTTCTTCACTTCCTCAGATGTGCTACCTGGGGAATTACTCTTGTATAATGTTGTTGAGGATAACTCATTGGAAGGTGGAGAGTTTGGCTATTTTGTTTGAACTTACCATTTTATAACCATCTCAGTATGCAAGGTCAGACTGGAATTTGGAGTAGATAGTAGCTGTCTGTGGTAAGTGGCAATTTGACACAATTTAGTTGTTGATGCTTCCATTGTCTGACTACCACTAGAGATCTTCTTGAGTGGTGTTGATGGTATCAATCTTCTCTTGTGCTTGAACTTTTAACTTTTTTGCACCTTAGGGTATGAGCGATCTTCAGTTTCGATTGTAACGGAAAACATTCCAGCCAAAATACTTCAGTTACTTAATTGCATCTTTTAGATACTATGAAATTGAATTTTCACTTCCCAGTAACTAACCTCGGGTGGTTTTGCTTTTGTTTAGGTTCCGTAATGGGTTTATGAAGCCCAGCAAACTTTTTCTTGGTTTTTCCTTGATCTTTCCTTGTTTAACTTCTTCCACCATTTGAATGAGGTTGAGGTCAATGCAAATTCTTCTATGTAGGAGGAGAAACTCTTGGCTGTGAAGTAAATATAATTGTTGTAGTAGTTGATCAGCCTTATATTGGACAGATGCTTGTAGCCTTTAACAATAAATTCAATGCCCTGGACCATGTCTCAGCCATGTTATGAACCAAATATCTCTGTCTGAAAATACTATGACATTTGCTCCCATATATAACTTGAAATTCATGAGATACTCTTTAATATAAATAGTTATTTGCCAAAATATTTGATCTGAGTCATTGATTTGTCTTCTATGAATCTGCTCTATAACATTTTCTCTTTGCATATGGGTTGGTCTTTGTTTTTTTGCTTGTCAGCAGCTGTGGCCTGCTTCAGTACATTTTGTGAAAATGAACTACTTTCTTCCAATAAAAGCTTTTAGACTTAATAACTGGGCATTGTCGGCACTGTGAGGTTTATTTGCTCCACAGCATTGAACTTGTAATATCTGGTGTTTGTCCTCACTGCTGCATAAGCTTATCTGGTGTATCATTTGTAGTTTTGTAACCTAAGAAATAAACAGATTCTATGGACCTCCTGTACCAACTTTATTTGCCATCTGAATGGTTTTTCCTTCATTGGTCTGCACTGAACTGCAAAAAAAAGGTGATGAAGATTTATGAGTAGTACATCCAACAATCTTGTCTCTTCTGAATTCTGACCTTATGTCATCAATGGATTAATTGGGACGCTGTACTCTTTTGTCAAATCTTTTCCTTTCATGAATGTTATTAATTTTGAAGTTGAGGTAATTATCGAAAGTGTTCAGTAGCTCCTTGAATTTGTCTGATGCTTGTGTTATCCATTGACAAGCAATAACATCTGCTATACTAACAATTGTGGACAGAAGTGTACTTATGTATTCAGCTTCTATCTTACTGAAGATACTCTAAACCTGAAAATTTGTCTTCTCCAAGATATCTAATGTTGTGCTCTATTTGGTCCATCCTTGAAATTGTGTTGCCGCTGAGCAAAGAGACCTTGGAGTGCAGGTTCATAGCTCCTTGAAAATGAAGTCGCAGGGAGATAGGATAGTGAAGAACGCGTTTGGTATGCTTTCCTTTATTGGTCAGAGTATTGAGTACAGGAGTTTGGATGGTCATGTTGCGGCTGCACAGGACATTGGTTAGGTCACTGTTGGAATATTGCGTGCAATTCTGGTCTCCTTCCTATCGGAAAGATGTTGTGAAACTTGAAAGGGTTCAGAAAAGATTTGCAAGGATTTTGCCAGGGTTGGAGGATTTGAGCTATAGGGAGAGGCTGAACAGGGTGGGGTTGTTTTCCCTAGAGTGTCGGAGGGGTGACCTTATAGAGGTTTATAAAATTATGAGGGGCATGGATAGGGTAAATAGATAAAGTCTTTTCCCTGAGGTCAGGGAGTCCAGAACTAGAGGGCATAGGTTTATGGTGAGAGGGGAAAGATTTAAAAAAAACCTAAGGGGCAACGTTTTCACAAAGAGGGTGGTACGTGTGTGAAATGAGCTGCCAGAGGAAGTGGTGGAGGCTGGTACAATTGCAACATTTAAGAGGCATTCGAATGGGTATATGAATAGAAAGGGTTTGGAGGGATTTTGGCCGGGTGCTGGCAAGTGGGACTAGATTGGGTTGGGATAGCTGGTCGGCATGGACGGGTTGGACCGAAGGGTCTGTTTCCATGCTGTACATCTCGATGACTCTATGAACTCATCTTGTTAATGTGATTAGGTAATTTTTCTTCATTCAAGATTTATATTCTACAATAAAGACCGTTCTCTTGCCCTCAGCTGCTGTGAGGAGGTTTCCCATCCTTTACAGGAGGTTTTCCCATTCTTTGGAGTCTTACTGTGACACCAACTGAATTCTCTTTAACTCCCAAAAGAATTTCAGTATTAGACCAGAATCAAATGCTTCTTTAAAGTGCCCAACATTTATCTGCTTTAGGTGGCTTGGTTAGTGATTTCTTCACTCCTGGAAAATACAGTCTTACAAGGTTTCTGTCATGCTTTGTTCTTCTAGTTCTGCCTTATGGAAACTACTCTATTGTCATTACACATGTACGTCCTGTCAAAGCTTCAAGTTTTGTTTTTCATTACTGCATGAATTTCCATGCTGTTAAAATTTCCCATTTTGGAAAAGGGATTTTGCTTTTATTTTGACTCTTACAATCCTAGATTAAGATTTGGAAAGCCCATTGAGGTTCCTGATCACCAACCTGTGACCATTGCTGGATGTCCGTGATCTTGAATTTTACTCCAGGCAAGTCAATGGTATATGGATGGCTGGGTAGGGTAAGAACTCACCCACTACTCGAGAAGTGACAAATGCTGGTTCTCAATAAAGCAATGCCCTGTTTTAAAGTCCCCCCTTGGCCTTATCCCTCTCTATCTGTGCAAACTTCTCCAACCCTATAAGTTATTTGTATTCACCTAATTCTGCTGTCTTGAAGCAACCCAATTTCAATTGCTCCACATTGGTGGCCATGCCTAAGTTTCCAGACTATAAGCTTCAGAATTCTCACTTGACACATCTTTACCTCTCTACCTCAAATCCCTCCTTTCAGGTAACATTAAAAACCTACCTCCTTTGACTAAGCTTGTGGTCATCTTACCTAATATCTTCTAATGGTGCTCAATGTCACACTTTATTTTTAAATGCTCCTGAAAAGCACCTTGAAACATTTTATTGCCTTGAAGTTATTATGTAAAATACATGTTATAGTTAGAAGTTCTAACAATGAGTTGCTTTAGCCAAATATTTCCAAATTTATAAGTGAGTCCTGGAAACTGTCCACTTTAAACAGAAGCACATTTTCTGTAGGGTGGCTGGAAAAGCTGGATTGCAACTTTAAGCATCTTCTGGTTTGAATGTTGTAATTTACATCAGGCTGATGCTGAGAGGGTGCATGCCTCCTTGAAACTTCTACTGGGGCTTTTTTTCCAACAGCGTTGCAGTGTAAGTTGACCTCCAAAGAAATCCAAGCCCTCCAAACAAGCCCCAGTTTACACCAAAGTCAAAATTTAAGGATTTTCTTTCTCTATCAGCATTATATCAGTGTCATTTATTGTTAAAGTTTTGGAAAGGTTTTGCCGAATCAAAATAATGCAAAACAAATGTGATACAAAACCCTAACATGTGGAAGGGCGGAGATCATATTCACAAGAGTCAAACTGTTTATTCAAATCACCTTAACCTCACGATGTGCTACTGCTTCAGTACATATTTCAGAAGCTTATATAATATTTTAAAATATATATGTCAATGAATCAGCTGCAGTTTGTGTAGCAAACTTTAGGCACAAGAAGAGTTGCACCTCAGTTAGGTAGCATGATATATCAAGTTTTAACTTATTGGCTGAAAGCTGATGACTCATAGAACAACATAGAACAATACAGCACAGAACAGGCCCTTCGGCCCACGATGTTGTGCCGAACATTTGTCCTAGCTTAAGCACCCATCCATGTACCTATCCAATTGCCGCTTAAAGGTCACCAAAGATTCTGACTCTACCACTCCCACAGGCAGCGCATTCCATGCCTCCACCACTCTCTGTGTAAAGAACCCACTCCTGACATCTCCCCTATACCTTCCACCCTTCACCTTAAATTTATGTCCCCTTGTAACACTCTGTTGTACCAGGGGAAAAAGTTTCTGACTGTCTACTCTATCTATTCCTCTGATCATCTTATAAACCTCTATCAAGCCACCCCTCATCCTTTGCCGTTCCAACGAGAAAAGGCCTAGCACTCTGAACCTATCCTTGTACGACCTATTCTCCATTCCAGGCAACATCCTGGTAAATCTTCTCTTTACCCTCTCCAAAGCTTCCACATCTTTCCTAAAGTGAGGCGACCAGAACTGCACACAGTACTCCAAATGTGGCCTAACCAAAGTCCTGTACAGTTGCAACATCACTTCACGACTCTTGAATTCAATCCCTCTGCTCATGAATGCTAATACACATAGGCCTTCTTACAAGCTCTATCCACCTGAGTGGCAACTTTCAAAGATCTCTGAACATAGACCCCAAGATCCCTCTGTTCCTCCACCTCACTAAGAACCCTACCGTTAACCCTGTATTCCGCTTTCTTATTTGTCTTTCCAAAATGGACAACCTCATACTTGGCAGGGTTGAACTCCATCTGCCACTCGTCAGCCCAGCTCTGCATCATATCTAAGTCTCTTTGCAGCCGACAACAGCCCTCCTCACTGTCCACAACTCCACCTATCTTCGTATCATCTGCAAATTTACTGACCAACCCTTCGACTCCCTCTTCCAAGTCATTAATAAAAATTACAAACAGCAGAGGACCCAGAACTGATCCCTGTGGAACTCCACTTGTAACTGGGCTCCAGGCTGAATATTTACCATCTACCACCACTCT
>NC_057726.1:36899874-36908108 GCF_004010195.1 Chiloscyllium plagiosum
CTAACTCCCTGAGCTCTTAAATGACCTCCCCACCCCTCTTCCTACCTATGTCGTTGGTGCCAACGTGCACCACGACTTCTGGCTGCACACCCTCCCCCTTAAGGATTCTGAAGACACGGTCCAAGATGTCTCGGACCCTGGCACCCGAGAGTCTCGCCCATGCCCATAGAACCGCCTGTCCGTCCCTCTAACTAGAGAGTCTCCTATAACTAGCGCTCTCCTCCTCTCCCTCTTTCCCTTCTGAGTCTCAGAGCCAGACCTCACGCCACAGACCCGGTCACTGCTTACCCCTGCTAGGCTGTCCCCCCCACCAGTATCCAAAGCGGTATACTTATTGTTTAGGGGAATGACCACAGGGGATCCCTGCACTTCCTGCTTCCTCCCCTTCCCACCTCTAACTGTTACCCAGCTACCTCTGTTCTCTGGCGTAACTATGTCCCTGTAGCTTCTATCTATCACCTTCTCAGCCTCGCGAATAATCCTCAGTTCATCCAACTCCAGTTCCAGTTCCCTAACTCGTTCTGTGAGGAGCAGGATCTGACTGCACTTCCTGCAGATGAAGTCGGCAGGAGTATCGGTGGTCACCCCTACCTCAAACATCTTGCAGGAGGAACATTCCACAGCCTGCGCTGCCATTACTCTACACTTCATCTCCAAAGCAAGAACACTGAGTAGCTTACCTGTGAACTTTAAAGTTAGGTTAGAGGAGGAGGATGGGAGGGAGGCCCTACTGTGTAGGGCCTGGGGACTAGAACACACCCACTCAAATATCAATCACTTACCTTCCCGACCAGCTCTGCGCTCCAACCTCACTTCCGCCCAGCTCGCGCCGCTCTCTGCTGAGAAAAGGAGATATCTTATAAAAATCATTATTCATGTGAATAATAAGAATTATTGATGTAAAGCATTAATATTAATTTTCATTCATTATCAACAGGATAGATTAATTAGTGTGAAATACTTAGTTATATTTCACTAGGGAGGACAAACAAATAAATGATTAAGTTACAAGTAAATTGTGAAAGCTAAGTGTATAATTCCAACAAAAATAGATGTGCCGTACACTTCGTAATACTTTGGGGTTCCTAAGCAATATCTTGATTTGGATTCCCAGGAATGAGGTATTCAAATCAATCAGTTACTGGTTTGATACAGCTGAGAAACCAAGGATTCAGTTACTCCCACATTCAGCATCTATAATGTTTCCCATTCAACTGGGAATGGGTGAGCGTGCATTCTAAGCAAAGTCTGGGATTGGCATGTTCACATGGGATTAAATAGAGAGTAGATTGAAAATATAGCAGAGAACCATAGAATTTATAGGGTCAACCTCATAGTAGTTGCTGGCTGCTTATTAAAGGTATGTGATGACATATGAGCTTTTTGCGACATACAGGTGGGTGGCAGCAACCATTTAAAGGAATGTTGATTTTAAATGACTGGCCAGATTTATATCTGATTGAAAGCTATTGTCAGAATGCAGGAATACCACTTGGCCTCAGAGGTGCATATGGTTGACATTAGCATAGATGCAAGAAATGCCAAAAACAAGAAAAATACTTCATGTTGGGCAACTGGAATTCAATTATTGATCATGTACTACACAGAAAGGCCAAATCTAACCATCGCTCCAAACTATTTCATGAAAACATTCCCTTATTTCTATGGATTCATCCTCTTATGTGTTAAGGGATGAATGCACAAAACTCTTAAGGCATTCTGTGTGTAAGTGGCATTGTGAAATGTCTTACAGTCAGTTTGCAGTATACCTTTAAGAGACAAGCTCATGATATCATATGGGACCTAAAGGTATAAAGATCTCAGACTTCATCTTAACTGGGGCCATTTCAAGCTTGACATTTTGATGGAATCATGCCTCTATGTTTGATTGAATTAGCCAAGACACCAAAATGCCTGTGACAATAACATACGTGTTTATCATGTAATAAACATGTGTCAAGTTTTTCAGTACTGTCTTACCACATCAGGTAGAAATAATCTGCTGAACTAAACCCACACCATGATGACAGCTCACAGCAAGTAGAATTGGCCATTGGAAACCTCATTGAACATCAGCTAGATGACAGCCATGGAATTCAAAGGATTCCGAAAACTAGCACTAACTGCTGCCAATTGTTATTAGATTCCCCTACAGTTTGGAAACAAGCTCTTCGGCCCAACAAGTCCATACTGACCCTCCAAAGAGTAACCCATCCAGACCCATTTCCCTCTGATTAATGCACCTAACGCTATGGGCAATTTAGCATGGCCAATTCATCTGGCCTGCATATCTTTGGACTGTGGGAGGAAACTGGTGCAAACCCATGCAGACATGGGGAGAATGTGCAAACTCCACACAGACAGTCGCCCAAGGCTGGAATTGAACCTGGGTCCTTGGTACTGTGAGGCAGCAGTGCTAACTACTGAGTCTCCATGCCGCCCCTTATCAGTTATCAGTAAACTGAATAGCCAGTAGGTATAAATAGTTTCCTTCTGCTTACTACGTAAGTTCAGTCAAGCTGCAAACCTTGTCTCTTTTTTTTGAAAAAGAACCATTAGCCTGTATTCAATTTAAAATTATAAAAAGCCAAAGCCATAGATACAGAGCTGTCCTAAGTAATAATCAAAAACATTTTAAAACCTACGAAGTTATTTCCTCACCTTTGAGAAAAGGTGAGAAAATTCTTCAGGCATTATGCATGTCAGTGGCATTGTGTTAGGTTTCACAGTTAGTATGCTGTATACCTTTAAGAGACAAGCTCATGATATCATATGGAACCTAAAGGTATAAAGATCTCAGACTTCATCTTATATGCACACAAGTAAGATTTTATGAAAACATTACCTTATTTCTATGCGTTCATCTATTATGTGTTAAGTATGATTGCCCACAAAATTCTTAAGGGCATTATGTGTATAAGTGGCATTGTGTTATGTCTCACAGTTAGTATGCTAACTTGTGCACAAAGTGTCTGGGTAAAAATTAAGTTATTAATTTATAAACAATAATACACTTTCACCAGTGTGTCATGCTTTAAGTGGCCCCAGTTAAGATGGAATCGAAGACCTTTACTCATTCAGGTCACACACCGTGACTCAGTGAGCAGGGCTGTTTGTCTCACATCTGTACAAAGTTCCATGCACTCCATGAATGAAAGTGGAAACAAACTTATTCAGAAATTACATCCTTGTGATAGGTTACGCCTCTAAATTTTCCATTGTTTGATGACTTAGCAGCATTATGAGTAAAACCAATACAGGCACAATGTGTAATAGTTTATTCAGTGTTCGGAATGGATAGTGTCTGACAGTGGACTGCAGGTTACTGGTAAACCATTTCAAGACGTGTAACAAGTGGGGAGTGACCATATTACATCATTACCCTTCTACCTTTGTTCAAATAGCCTAGCAAAATATATGGCATATACTATGATCATTCAGTGGGAAAATATAAAATATGGTTTTTGCATTGCATTGCTGCAATCATCCAAAACAAAGGAGCCTGCTTAATTTCCGTAACAGCACTAGGATGATTTCTTAAAGGATTGCTGCACATTGTGAAAAGCAAATAAGTTGACACTTATGCCAAACACTGTGTAAATAGTTGTCTGAACAAGCAGTACTTGAAGTGATTGCAAATTGGAACCAAAGGGTTGTGCACTAATGAAATCAGGTTGCAACAAGCCAATGAATCGTCTATGGACTAGTAACCAATTATCAATGACAAATGTATTTTGCCTGTCAACAAACATTTTATTGGTTCACAGGAAACTGAACAGCTTCTGGCTGGGAACAAGAGAGAAGTGTTTTGATCTCCACTAGCACAGGAGCTGTATGTTTGTTTTCTAGTCAAAACCTACTTTAAATCTCAAAAAAAAATTCATCTTTCCTTCAACAGATTAGATTAGATTCCCTACAATGCAGAAACAGGCCCTTCAGACTAACCAGTCCACACCAACCCTCCGAAGAGTAACCCACCCAGACCCATTTCCCTCTGACTAATGCACCTAACACTATGGGCAATTTAGCATAGCCAATCCACCTGACTTGCACATCTTTGGACTGTGGAAGGAAACCGGAGCAAACCCAAGCAGACACAGGGAGAATGTGCAAACTCCACACATAGTCACCCAAGGCTGGAATTGAACCTGGGACCATGAGGCAGCAGTGCTAATCACTGAGCCACCATGCCACCCAGTTGTTGTAAACTTGACTTTTAACTGATCAGAGAGCTTTCATAAGTGAACAAACCATTTTGTGTCTCTTGCAAACCAGTGGAAACATCTGGTGAAAAGTGATTGAGAAGCAACAATCTGACCAGCAGAAGAACCATAAGGATTGTCTTAGCAACTCATGAATGGCAAGTCTTTCCGCTTTCATGTGTGTATGTGTGTGTAAGGAGGAGTTCATTAAGGGATTAGTTTTCATTTGAAGTGTCATACATTAATGATTTATTGTTATTTACTTGTAGCTCTAGTATATAATTGCTTTTTTTCTGATAAATAATAACTCCTGTTAATTACAGAAACCTGATCTGTAATTTCTAACAACCTGGATTCGGAAATCAGGTAAATTGGGGAATCTTGAGTATTTCTTTTACAATCTTGAACTTTTGTGATGGCTGTAGAAAAAGTGGGGATTGATTTCCAGCACAGTACCTTGGTAAGTAGTGACACTACCATCTTCTCTCTGATACCTCACACTTAGTGTCTGTTACTGCATTGTATTGTCCTCATCTCCCACCAAGACTTGTGTTCTACTGCTTTCAATATTGCCTGCAGAATCTTCCACAATCACCCTCATGCACACATAATCCTATATGACCTCTGTGGTACCTACTTGCTTGCTTGGAACACGTTACCACCTGCACCTACAAGAATAGCTATGCCACCCACTTTTGTTTTCCATAATACCTGCCTCATTCCAGGAGGAAAGAGCCCCACAATAGGAGAGTAAGAGTTAAGGAGGGTGGTGTGATGCTTGTCATTTGGCTCCTTATGCATTAGAAGGAAGAATCTTGACATTGAGTGCTCTAGGCAAGCCCTAGGCAGGTATTAGAGGCTGTTCTTGATTTACAATGTTGAGGGTCTGCTGAGCAAAACAATTCCCCTTGACCTGACTGAGGCTTCCTGGCTAGATGGCAGTACTAAACGGCAAGGGAAGAAGTAGGAATATAAACCCAGCATTTCTGACTGAGTGGGCAAAGTGTGTAAAGGTAAAGCAATGCAAAGCAGGATGCTGTAAGCGCTCAAGCAGACTCAGAGTAACTAAGCACTATGACACTGAGATAGGAAGGATGTTATTAAGCTAGAGAGGAGTTCAGAAGAGATTTACCTGGATATTGCCAGGTATGGAAGGTTTGAGTTATAAAGAAAGGCTGGATAGGCCGGGATCTATTTCACTGGGACATAAGAGGTTGAGAGTTTACCTTACAGAGATTTATAAAATCATGGGCAGTATATAGAGGGTTAATAATATGTTGTCTTTTCCCTAGGATGGGGGATCCAAGACTAGGGGGCATATTGTTAAGGTGAGAGGAGAGAGCTTTAAGAAAGACATGGGAACATTTTTTTACACACGTGTGGAATGAACTTCCGGAGGAAGTGGTGAAAGTGGGCACAGTTACAACACTTAAAAGGCATTTAAATAAGTACATGATTAGGAAAGGTTTGAGGGGAAATGGGCCAGGAGCAAGGTTTAGTTTAGAATTATATTCATCATGGATTGGTTGGACTGAAGCATCTGTTTCCGATTTATATGACTTGATGAATTTATGACAGTGAAGAGCCCGGAAATGGAGACAGTCGATGGGCTGGATCCATGTCCCTGAGTACCCAGTGACCTTGCAGCAGCATTGCAGTGATGGTTGCCAGAGCATACTAAGGTGCAGAGATGTTCTGTAAGTGGGTTAAAAATGTGACATGAGGGTTCTTGGAGGCTAGTTCATGTCAGATGGTAATGTCCGTGGATATGAGAAGCATGTGGCTGATGCCACACATCTCACTATTAATCTCATCACTCAGACTCCTATAAGATTCCACCTAAATTTCTGTGATCAATGGGTTATGGTACTGGAAGAGTTGGTAATGCTATGAAGTTCAAAGTGGGTAATCTTTCTATTGGAGAGGATATGAAGTAGGGAACTTAACTTGGATTTAGGCAGGATATTGTGGTTGCCATGCCATCAGTCCCTGGCCTCAATTAACGCACTTACTACTTTTTCAGACTAGACCAGAATCCAGGAGGTCCCTGATTTACAAATGTCCAACTTATGAATGTGATCCCATACATAGGGTGTTTTAAAAATAGTTTTAAAGATCCCACATATGAATGTTTCTCTGTACTTATGAATGGCTATTTTATATTATCCTGCATTGTATTCCAACTTGCATACAAATTGACCTGCGAATGAGCTCTGTTCTGGAGTCCATTCCAGGTCGATTTGTACGCAAGTTGGAACACAATGCAGGACAATATAAAATAGCCATTCATAAATACAGAGAAACATTCATATGTGGGATCTTTAAAATTATTATTAATACACTCTATGTATGGGATCACGTTCATAAGTTGGACATTTGTAAATCAGGGACCTCCTGGATTCTGGTCTAGTCTGAGAAAGTATTTAGTGAGTTCATTGAAGCCAGGAGAAAACACATGGATATTTACGGAGGCAAAATATAATGACTTCTGTCTTTCTAATGCTTGGGTGGTAAATGTTAAAGTTGAATGTCAAATTTGCAGTCTTACAACACTGAACTAGATGAAAGGTTGAAAGAAATGGTGGAGAAATGTTATCGGCATTTATCAAACATTGAGTGCTGTAGCTTTCCTTGATACTTTTGAACTCAAGAGCTCAGAATATGTGGCCCAACATAAGTTACAACGCACAGCCTTTAAGTTTAACTCTATGATCTCTGAAGATACCCTTAGTGACAGTAAAAGCTCATAAAGAGTGCTCCTAAATGTTGTGACAATCATTCCGAACTCGACAACTTTCAGCCTTTACATCTTCTCCTCACACTCAGAGAAAGTCAGACAGACATAAGCACATTGAGAGCTGAATTTTAATCTGGAAATATGTGTAGGTTTAGAAGCGAACTGGAGATTAAAATCAGTGAAAATATACAATGGTTGGGAAACTATCTCCAACCCGCTGGCTTCTGCACTTAACTGCAATGTGTTAGGCTGTGTATGAGCAACCCCCTCGGGAGAGACAGGTTGTCAATTTCAATATGTTAATCAGTCAATTACAGTGATATTATTATGGCTTTTGCAATTTAACTGCAGGTCCACGTGGTTTATGGGCTTACTGCAACTAGTGAAAGCAAGGCAAGAGCACAATGGCTATTGAAGCTTGAATTATGACGGGGCAAGTGACAATAACACACAAGCACCTCACAGCATCTTTCTTACCCAGCTTGTGCAAACAAAGATTTGCTACTACCAAGTGAGGACTAGAGGCATTTCTCCCTCTTTTCCACTCTTCAATTAATTGTGACAGTATTCTTATCTAAGAACATGGGACAGTCAGGATGAATGTACCCATCTTGAAATAACTCCACAGAGGCCAGTGTCCCGTGACCAAGTCACCTTTTATTTACACATGGCAAGTCTTTGACACTGATCCAGCTCCCTCAGGGCCAACTCTCCAAGTGAACAGAACCTCTGGCACTCCTGTTTATGTCTGTCAGTCAGGGCTCCCTGATTGGACCAGATTAACAGCCCTAATCAAGGAACTCATATTCAACGAGGTCCACATGGCTGACCTTGTTACAATCACTACACATCTCACCTTCAGTCACTCTCTCTCTGTAGGTCTGTGTAGTAAGGACAGACTGATGGGCAGAGGGGGTGGGGTGGCCATGTTGGTAATGGATGATATTCAGTCCCTTGCGCGGGGGGACCTAGAATCAGGGGATGTAGAGATAGTGTGGATAGAGCTGAGAAATACTAAGGGTAAAAAGACCCTCTTGGGAGTTACCTACAGGCCCCCAAACAGTAGTCTGGATGTCGGATGTAAGTTGAATCAGAAGCTGAAATTGGCCTGTCGCAAAGATGTTACTACAGTTGTTATGGGGGATTTCAACATGCAGGTAGACTGGGAGAATCAGAATGGTATTGGACCTCAAGAAAGAGACTTTGTGGAGTGCCTCAGAGATGGATTCTTAGAGCAGCTGGTGCTGGAGCCAACCAGGGAGAAGGCAATTCTGGATCTGGTATTGTGCAACAAA
>NC_057726.1:36909646-36992922 GCF_004010195.1 Chiloscyllium plagiosum
GCAGGCAGTG
The DNA here is from genome assembly GCF_004010195.1 of Chiloscyllium plagiosum. Classification (NCBI taxonomy): domain Eukaryota; kingdom Metazoa; phylum Chordata; class Chondrichthyes; order Orectolobiformes; family Hemiscylliidae; genus Chiloscyllium; species Chiloscyllium plagiosum. Next base: position 36,909,657 of record NC_057726.1, read on the forward strand.
ACTAGTGGGGTACCGCAGAGATCAGTACTGGGACCGTAGCTTTTTACAATATATGTTAATGATATTGAAGATGGTATTAGTAATAACATTAGCAAATTTGCTGATGGTACTAAGCTGGGTGGCAGGGTGAAATGTGCTGAGGATGTTAGGAGATTACAGGGTGACCTGGACAAGTTAGGTGAGTGGTCAGATGCATGGCAAATGCGGTTTAATGTGGATAAATGTATGGTTTTCCACTTTGGTGGCAAGAACAGGAAGGCAGATTACCACCTAAGTGGAATCAATTTAGGTAAAGGGGCAGTACAGAGAGATATTGGTGTTCTTGTACACCAGTCAATGAAGGTAAGCATGCAGGTACTGCAGGTAGTGCAGAAGGCTAATAGCATGCTGGCCTTCATAACAAGAGGGATGCAAAGAGGTTCTTCTGCAGCTGTATAGGGCCCTGGTGAGACCACACCTGGAGTAGTGTGTGCAGTTCTGGTCTCCAAATTTGAGGAAAGACATTCTGGCTATTGAGGGAGTGCAGCGTAGGTTCATGAGGTCAATTCCTAGAATGGCGAGACTACCTTACACTACCTTACGCTGAAAGACTGGAGCGACTTGGCTTGTATACCCTTGAGTTTAGAAGACTGAGAGGGGATCTGATTGAGACATTTAAGATTATTAAAGGATTGGACACTCTGGAGGCAGGAAACATGTTTCCGCTGATGGGTGAGTGCTGAACCAGAGGACACAGCTTAAAAATACGGGGTAGGCTATTTAAGACAGAAATGAGGTCCAGTCTCTGGATTCATTTAAGAAAGAGTTGGATAGAGCTCTCAAGGATAGTGGAATCAACTCAAGGATAGTGGAATCAAGGGTTATGGAGATAAGGCAGGAGCAAGATACTGATTAAGGATGATCAGCCATGATCATATTGAATGGTGGTGCAGGCTCGAAGGGCAGAATGGCCTACTCCTGCACCTATTGTCTATTGTCTATTGTCTATTGTAGTCAGTGTAATGTCTTCAGTTCATGAGGTATGCATTTGTAACACAGTAATGTCAGTAAACATAGAAGTCAGACTCTATGTAAGTCTGTGACATTGTAATCCTGTAATTAATGTTGTAAATAAACTGTAAAATATCTCACTAAAAAGAAACCAGTTGGCATGATAAATGTTAAATAAGCATTTTAGGAAGACAATGGCCTAGTGATACTATAGCTGGACTATATATATCCAGAAAATCAGTTAATGTTCTTCAGATCTGGGTTCTAATTCCACTTTGGCAGGTGGTGGAATTTGAATTCAATAAAAATGTTGGAGTTCAGGGTCTAATTATGACTCTGAAACCATTGTCCATTGTTGAAAAAACCCATCTAGTTCACTAACATCCTTTAGGGAAGGAAATCTGTCATCTTTACCTGGCCTGGCCTACATGTAACTACAGAGCCATAGGTACGTGATTGACTTTTTAACTGCCCTTAGAACAGTTAGAGATCGGCAATAAATACTGGCCTAGCCAGAGATGTCCACATTCCGTGAGTAAATTAGAAAGCTAACATACAAAGTGCCTCATGATTGTATTCAGACAAATGTCTCTCGTGACAGAGTCTAGCCTCTGGCTTGCTGGTGGCATTAGCACTACACCAATACCTACACTCAATCTGTGCTATACGAAAAGAGTTAATATTAATTTATTTTACTTAGTGTTAAATTTAATTAGATCAGTAAGACATCTGACTCACTGAATAGCATGTTGCCAACAAATTCGTATTATTCTGTAGAGCCTTGAAAACCTTTTTGTTGCTTCCAGTATATGCATGTGGGTTTGTATTTCATCATTTTCGGTGACCGTTTCATTCAAAGCTTATATTGGATGTACCTGCACAGCAGTAAAACAATCTGAATCCTCACTGAATTGATGTGCACTTTATATCAACAAATGGTGTAAAGCAGAAATAGGATTGAAAGGTTTATGTATAGTTATTCAGTATGTCATTTGACAGCAGGCTCGTGTACCATTCAAGGCAGGACAAGATACAGGAGACAAATTTAGTTGATTTGATAAGTAAATGCTTATCTCTAAGTGCTCAGTAGACTCTTGTTAAACAAATACTCAATCCTAGCTAAAGTGTAACATGTTGTTGAAAATTGCAATATCTCATTCCCAATTTATTCCTATTCAACAGGAATTTTGACTCAACAAAATGCATTTCTTGGCAGATTCCTCATGCATTTATCAAAAGTCAATAACATGCCAGTGTTACAAGAATTGACTGCAGTTGAGCAATGTCGCAGTAAGCTATTGACCTAAATATTATTACAGTAACTGAAAGTTTACTAAGGGAGTGGAGATAGAAGAAAGTGAGGACTACAGATGCTGGAGAATCTGACTCGAGAATCTGTGGCACTGGAAAATCACAGCAGGTCAGGCAGCACCCGAGGAGCAAGAGAGTCGACGTTTCAGGCATAAACCCTTCTGTAAATTAAAATCAGTATTTGATTGAATATAGCTTAGAACAAAATTACTTGCAATTTAAGGGTAGGGGGAATGGTGAGAAGGGGAATTTCTCAAGTAGAATAATTTCAGATCCCCCAAATAAATGGTGTAATTGTCTTAAAGATATTATTTAAGTATTTCTTCAGGGGTTGCACCAGTCTCCTTCCTATTGTAGAAAAATTCCCCAACTCCACACATCTTTTCAAATATCTGCACACAGAAATGGACACGGCATTCCAGCTGATGTCCAACTATTGTCTTGTATAGATTCAGCGTATCCCTTCCATGCCATACTCTATACCCTGATGAAGAAATCCTAGGATACTGCTTGCTTTATGAACAATGGTCCCATCTGTCCTGTCATCTTTAATGACTTACAAACATATACACAAAGGTTTGTCTGCTCCAAAATGTCCTTGAGAGTAATACCCTTTATTTTATACAATCTCACCAAGTTCATTCTATCAAAATATAGTATCTCACAGCTCTTCACATTGAACTTCATCTGTCACTATCTACTCCATCAACTAGTCAATGACCTTTTGCAAACTACACAGATGTCCTCACAGTTTACATTCTTTCCAAGTTTGGTATTTTCTGTAAAGTTTTAAATAGTCCCCTACACTTTAAGATCTAGGTCACTAATTCTTTTTATTCATTCATGGATTGTGTGTGTCACTGGCTGGGCCTGCATTTATTGCCCATTCCTCTTTGCATTTGAGAAGATGGTGGTAAGCTGCATTCTTGAACCTCTGTATTTCATTTGGTGTAGGTTGACACACAATATTGTTATGAAAGGAGTTCTAGGATTTTGACCCAGCAACACTAAAGGCACAGTAATATATTTCCAAGTCTGGATGCTGACTAGCTTGGAAGGAACCTTGCAGGTGGCAGTGTTCCAACATATCTGCTGCCCTTGTCCTTGGACGTGGCTATCGACTTGGAAAGTGCTTCAATAAATTCCTGCTGCACATTTTGTAGATAATTCATGGTACTGCTACTACTAGTGGTGGAAGGAGTGAATGTTTGTGTATCAAGTGGACTGCTTTGTCCTGGATGGTGTCAAGTTTCTTGAGTGTCATTGGAGCTGCGCCCATCCAAGGAAAATGGGGATTATTCCATCACACTCCTGACTTGTGTCTTGTAGAAAGTGGATTGGTGATGGAAAATCAGGATGTCAGTTACTCCCTTCAGGACTCCTGGCTTCTGACCTTCTCTTGTTGTCACACTATTTATATGGCAAGTCCAGTTCAGTTTCTGGTCAATGAATCCTTCCTCCCCAAGGATGTTAGTAGCAGAGACTCACAGATTCTCTCTGGATGGAGATGTTCATTGCCTGGCATTTGTGTGTCATTATTGTTACTTGCCACTTGGACATAGACTGATTCAGATCTGAGAAGTCACAAATGATGTTGGATACAGTGCAATCATCAGCAAACATCTTCACTTCTGACATGATGGAGACAAGGTCATTGATGAAGCAGCTGAAGATAGTTGAGCCTAGGGCACTACCCTGAGGAGTTTCTGCAGAGATGTCCTGGAGCTGACTTGCCTGACCTCCAGCAACCACATCCATCATCCTTTGAGCTAAATATGACTCTAAGTGCCAGAACTGACTCCCATTGCCTTTACCTATATTATGGTTTAAAGATATGCTTGATTTCAGATAAGCCCCACAGAGGTTTATTGGAACTGTGGCCAGCTGCAGCAATGGTCATTATTACTGTGGCCATGGTGTAACAAAGACCCCATTATATTCTCCAGTGCAAGCTTCTGACTAGCATTAATTTTCTTTAATTCTTTATTCTTTCCAAATCACTTGTTGTCTAATTCTGAGAGATTTCTTGTATTTTCCTCAATGAAAACAGAAAAGGAATTATTTAGTTTGTCTGACAGAGTGCTGCCCATCCCTACTTGCCTTTGAGAAGGTTGTGGTAAGCATTGGTCTTGAACTGCTGCAGTCCTCCTGCTGTGGGTTGACCCACAATACCATGAGGGAGGGTATTCCAGGATTTTGGCCCAGCAACAGTGAAGGAACAGCAATTTATTTCCAAGTCAGGATGGTGAGAGGCTTGGAGGGGAACTTGAAGATAGTGGTGTTCCCATTTATCTGCTGCCCTTGTTCTTCGAGATGGAAGTGGTCATGGAAGGTTATGTCTGAGAATATTTAGTGAATTTATGAATTTCCAAAGCATGTTGAGAATCTTTGGAGTTTCCTACACGAGATGGTTGTAGAAGTTCAGTTTATTACTTTGTTTAAAGTAGAGAATGATAAATTTCTGACTACCAATAGTGAATAAGGCTATGGAAAAAGGGTGGACAAAATGCATTGAAATGCTCAATCAGCCCTGATTGTGTAAAATGGCAGAGACAGCGAGATGGGCAGAATGGTCTACTCCTGTTCTTATGTTCTCTGCACCTCTGTCGCACTGCAATCACAGTGATAGTAACCCCTGCTGTGGTTGGATCCATTATTCATGGTACTAATTAACCAAATGTGGGGGATATCAGAAGCAGAATGGGTCCTTATTAACAACAGTTTAGCATAGTCCTTATACAGCCCAAGTTAGGCCACACAAATACAATAGGAGTTTGTAGTGTGGTGGGATTATTGAAATCTTGCCCCCCCCCCCCCCCCCCCCTCCATTCCAACCCCTTGTATCATTCAAGAAAGACAGCACTATACAAGAGAGCATGTTGGCAAATACTTAAGCTCTGTGTCCTTGGGCAGTGTATGAGATCTTGAATGGTCATTGCAAATTGTGGCTTACAGGTGTTACTTTTAAGGTTGTTCATAATTTATTCTGCTTCAAAGAGATATGATCTATTTGTAATGATGAATGACCTGTTTAAGATTGCCCAAGACCAAACCTTTTAGACCACATAACTGATCACTGCATGTATTTCACATACAGGACTCTATGGTTACCAATGTCTTTAACCAGTCATGTGCAAGTGCTTAATCAATGCAATTTCCCCTTGAATGGCCTCACATTCCTCTCAAGTACAGCCAGCATGCTCAGAAAGGAAAAGGCCAACGACCCCAGCCACTCCACAGTGTCACAAACATTTTCCATTTCTATTGCACGTTTGCAACTTGCAAGGGAAGGAAAGGCAATGCAGGTTGTGCATCATGGACTGAGTTGCTGTGTCACCATGTAAATTCAGGTTTACCCCCCACCCCACCATCAAATCTTTATGTTCCTTCTAATGGGAACATACTCCCCATGTTCCCATTCAACTCTCGGGTTTATGTTTCCCATGATTGCCCCTGCAGCCCAGCCCTACAGCTTAGTCATGCTAAACATTGTGAATTGATCCCTGTCAAAGTCAAGTTGCTGGTGACTCTCAATGACACCTTCCTCCCACAGTAACCCATGTTCTACAATATAGTATTACCTATCATTATATGTTGAGTTCCCGCCTTCAAAATTATTTTCCCCTCTGCATCTCAGTATGCTCTGTCTAATCCCCAGAATTGACTTCCCAAAATTCCCTACCACAGCATTTGCCCCCAGTAACCCACCTTGACTTTCAGTGAATAGACCCCAGGATGGACCATAGCTAACCTCCCTTCCTGAATTGGAAGGAGAACCTTGACCGATGGTGACTAGACGCTTGTGTGATTGCTGTTTATTTCATCACTTTATAACAGATTCCCAAATGACTTACAGCTAATTCCATGACTGATGTTACTGAACCCGAACTACCCCCAAATGGCTAACTGACCATGTTTTGAGCACCTGGACTAAGATCAAACATCGCTGTTGACTTACTCTAATTGATCCACTTGACTGGTGGTAATCCCCCTTGACTTGACTGAGGCCTATTCTTCTCAGACGTCCATACATAACTATTTGGTTGTAGTAAGGTATGCTTGATATATAAACAGCTGGTACATGCTGTCGGTGCAAACTGCACAGTACCATGCAGCAACATGTCCACACCCCCACAGCTAATCTTTACTGACTTTAGGGAGATTTAAACAATCCTTAGATACGCACATAGATGATTTTGGGATAGTGTAGGGGGACGAGCTGAGAATAGTTCACAGGTTGGCACAACATCGAGGCCGAAGGGCCTGTTCTGCGCTGTATTGTTCTATGTTCTCTATGTTTAACCATGGCAAGCTGCCTGGCTTTGTGTCAGCATCAAAAGGCAAAGTTTGGAGATGCCGGGGTTGGACTGGGGTGTACAAAGTTAAAAATCACACAACACCAGGTTATATCCAACAGGTTTAATTGGAAACACACTAGCTTTTGGAGCGCCACTCCTTCATCATGTCATGACAACCACCTGATGAAGGAGCAGCGCTCTGAAAGCTAGTGTGCTTCCAATTAAACCTGTTGGACTATAACCTGGTGTTGTGTGATTTTTAACTTCAAATGGCAAATTAGGACTCAAGTGCAAATATGCCCAGAACTACTATTTGAGATGGATAGGCATAAAAAAACAAGGGAAGGTAAACATGCTATGAACATCTAAATAGGCATGAAGTGAGTGAATATCAATAGAGTAATCGAAAAGCCTGGAGATGCTCCATATTCCAGTCCACAAGATGGGTACCTGTCAGAGTGTGCAAAGCAACTTAGCAGCACCATAACAATGGAAAGGGTTGGTGTGCACCAAAGCACAGTACTAAAGTGGATAACTGTATTCTAAGTGAGTCAGACATGTGCCATGATGATATGGTGAGGATAGTGTGGGTCTGGTGCCAATCCCCATGGATGGGACAAGGAGGCAAGAAGGGGGGTCACCAAGATACTCTGAGATGCTGGGGTCTGCCATGATGTAGATCTGGAATAACATATGGCAGAAAAGGACCACCAGCTACCCCCTCTGAACTTCATGTTGAGGGTTTTCACCATCTCATTTTTTTTCTGCTGCAGTTGAATGACAAAGACAAAAATGCTTGTAATGTTTCCCCAGAATATTCACGTAAGTGTATCTTCTAACTATTTTATTATATAATGTAATCATTGATTCATTCTTCAACTCATAAACTGTTTAAATGATGATAATTATTAAGAAATTGTAACTATTTTACAGTAGACAGAAAAGGGCAGCCATTGCCTGGGATTATAGAATTTGGTATTAGGCTACAGGTAGAATGTTACAGGAAGACTATCAATGGCCTGGATGCAAAATATGCCAAACATCAATGATTGAAGTTCTGAGGATAGAGAATAAAACTGAACTTTTCATTGGAATAGAGAATTATGACAACAGCTGACAGAACTGAGTAAAGTTCTGAGAGGTTTTGACAAAATAGGACAAACTGCCAAATGGAGACAATGAGTCAGTTAGAATAAAAAAATCTAAAATATGTGCCAAAAGAACAACAAAGTAAATTGGAGATTTTTTTTCATGCAGAGATAGGACATGAAATGCTTTGTTAGAATCAATGATGGAAGCAGACTTGTGAAGTGGTTCGCTATTAGAAAAATGAGTTTTATGAGTACTGAAAGTGAGACTACAGGGACTTTTTCTTCCAACTGTTGCAGATTTAATGGGCTGAATGGTCCTCAGGCTGTAAATGTAAAGAAATCTTCTTGGAATGTGCACGTTAATAGCAAAACTGCCATTTAATGTTGATGGCTAGATGCCCTCGAAAAGGTGAGAATGAACTATTTTCTTGAAACATTGGATGACATCTAGAAAGATATTTTGATTCCATCAGAGCATCACTGTTGGAATTTACCTTGTCAAAGTTCACTTAACATGGAATAAATAGTATATCTATTATCAAATTAATGTGCTTAAGGTTATATACTATATTCTAAGCCAAATATCACATGATTTATAATGTATTTTCAAATTAATTAATATTATTAAATATGCATAACAGACAACATATCAAACATCAGGACATTAACATTTAAAGTGATGAGGATACTTCGGACCTACATATGGAAAAACTCGGTGTGAAATAAATTCACAAAGTTTCAAATGAAATAATTTCACTTATATGAAGAGACAGTTTACCATTTTGTGTTTATTGTGGGGGTGAAGTGATGGTTTGGGTGGGGGTTTGCCTGCATATTTTCCATTGTTTTATACATATTAAAGTACGCAAAACCAACCTATGCTGATTCACTGACTGAAGATCCCCACCAGTAGATAAATACTTTAACCTTGCTCCATTGTCAAGACCTCATCCATTATGATTTTGATGCTCCATGATATAAAAGCACTATTCCAATCTAAAGATGGACTATACCTGACAAATGTGCAAGAATTATTTGATTATACCTCAAATGCCAAAAATATTAACTTGGAAAAAATATTAAGCTATACAACATTTCATTAGAATAATATTTTGATCAATAAAAATTGTAATCTTGATTCAAAAGAACTATTCCCAAAATATTGCCATTATTCTTAGCAAGGTATAACCTGGATACTTTATAGAACATTACAGCACAGTACAGGCCTTTCAGCTCTCCATGCTACACCAACCCACCAAACTAATCTGAAGCCCATTCTACACTATTCCATTTTCATACATATGTTTAACCAATGACCATTTTAAGTCCTTAAAGTTGGCGAGTCTACTACTATTTCAGGCAGCGCGTTCCATGTCCGAACTACTCATCACCATCCGAGGAAAAAAGCTCTCACTGTCCACCCTATCTAACCTTCTGATTATCTTATATGTCTCAATTAAGTCACCTCTCAGCCTTCTCTCTAACGAATATAGCCTTAAGTCCCTCAGCCTTTCCTCATAAGGCCTTCCCACCATATCAAGCAACATCCTAGTAAATCTCCTCTGAACCCTTTACAAAGCTTCAACATTCTTCCTATAATGCAGTGACCAGAACTGTACGCAATACATTGATCTTAAGTGCCTCATGACCACAAGTCAACATTATGAGTTATACAATTTTCTGACACCTTTTCACATGAAACATAATTTACTCATCAAAATATGCTTTGCTTGATATTGTATAAAGAATATAAACACTTCTTGTATAGAACTGTGCAAGAGGTCAGAACATATTTGAAGGGCACCAACTGTAAATGAACAGTGATGATGTTTAATTGCTAAATTGGCCAGATTGAAGCTTCCATGTGAAGACTAAATGGTATATAACAAGCATTTCACTTCATTATCAAAGGTGCTGAGACGAGGGAAAATAAAAGCCAACTGTAGCTATGCAAATAGTTGAACCCTTGCTTTTTTACACAATGATTCGCAATAAAAATGCTAATGCATCCATAGGGGAATTTCATAACATGGACACAACATAAAAATAATTTATTTAATGAAACACATCATTTAATCTATCTTTTATTCTACTGGGTTATTCTAAAATAAAACATAAATAATTTTGTAGAATTATTTTAAAGTCTGAAATGTACTTTGATTATAAATTAGATTTTCATTATTGCATGAGTTGAATTTCATAAATTGTGAAATTTACACATTCCTTACAAATATTAAAAGTTACACAATGCAAATGTATGTGGTCTGCAGAAGAAATATCCTGCAGCTGTTTTAATTAGTGATTAAAAGGATGTTAATCAGCTGTTTAGCTTTTCCCAGTCTGAAATATTTATGCAGCGATTAGAATTTATGCTATTCAGCTTTATACAACAAGAAGCTCCTCCCAAACAGAATGTCCTTGAAGGTGTAAGTTGAATTTGTGTGTCCTTAGGATTCATTCATTACAAGACTCAAGGGTCGCTGCCAACAGGAAGTACATTTCATGTTTTTAATGTGGTTTTCAACCAGCATCAATCATTCTGTGCAATTAAGCAATTCTCTCACATTTCTGCTGCGACAAACTCCAGGATACAAAATACACTGACAGCTGTCTTAAATAGGCTGACACAAATTAGGTAGTGAGGGCGCAGGCCTAAATGTCGTCATTGTAAGGATATCTGCCATTTATTCTAGACACATCTGCCTGATTTATTGAACCCTTTGAAGCCTAGAGTAATCTGCATGATGCCAACAAGCATAACCTAGGTGAGTGTATTATTTTGAAACCATATATTTCCATCACAATACTCACACAGATAAGTGTACTTTCATCATGGGGATGGATTTTTTTTTACAGCGTCCTTTATCAAGGCTCCTTAACAACCAAATAATCTTAAATGATTAAGTAAATTACAGAAAAATAAACTAAAGAACTAAGGCCAGCATTTAAAAGCAAATCATATACATTTATTTAGAAATAATTGTAACACATTAGTAGCTGAAGCAGAATGACTCCAACACACAGATCTCCAGTTCAAATCTTAGCCTCAACTGGCATTGTTGTATACTTAACCTCACTATGTGATTCTCATTTATTGTCAGCAGAGTCATGAAACACAACACTATTTAACAGGAGAGGATTCCACCTTGAAAGGCGAGGAAAAGCAAAAATTGTTTATGAGCAGCCTTGACTCACTGAGGTGCATTTTCTATTCACTTAACCTGGGGAGCATGAACGACACTGATCATATTGAAGCCAGTCACTCAGATTGTTCTGCCCTTTCTACTGAACTAAGAAATACAGTGGCAGCAGGGAACATGAGTAGCCTCAAAGAGAAATACGTAGCTTCTTTTAATTTGATACAAAAGGTTGCCACATAAATGTAAAGTCACGGTTTTAAAGACATTTAATGAAAGTTAGACAAGACAATTTAGCAACCTTGTTTATCTAATATGATGTGCTAACAAAAGATATGCTGGCATTATTGATTTATGACTGTATTTGTTCAATAATTAATCAGCAAATGAACAGGTTACTATTATAATATTTTGGAATCAAATAAACATATTAAATGTAAAAGATGAAAATAGAGGTTTTACATTGCTGAACTTTAAAGTTATTTTAATCTCAAATGTAATTCAGTATTTTCTTTTTAATTTTTTTACTCACATAGATATAAATGTATATTTTTCAAAAATAGATATGAAAAATGAAATTAATGTACTTTATCATAAATTTGCAATGGAAATCAAGCTTGTTCTGCATGGAAAGGCCATTTGCTATCAGTAATATTGACAATACTTTTTAAATTTCATCTAGTTTTGTTTGCATTCTGTGTAAGATGTTTAAACACATAAGGAATGGCAATGAACCAATATAGATCTTCAGTACTTTCCAAGGCTGCTGAACATATGAATTTATCACAAAAATGATTGAAATTCATTGGCAGTGCTGTGTCTTTTCCATTAAGACTTGTTATCAGACAATGACAATAAACTAAATTCTGTCCAAGGCTGTCTATATATACTGCCTTTTGACAAAGAATGTAGATTATGTCAAGGAGGTTGAGAGAATGATGTTTGTATTTGTCAATAGGCCACATCTGTATTGAAAATAGGCCCACAGGAGTATTATCAAACTTGGTTTTTATTTTGTTTTATTTTAACCATTAATAGTTGTTTCTTCTTGCAGGATTATTAGTGAACCATTTAAGATAAAAGCTTTTATCCTTGGAAAGTGAAAAATTGTTTGGGATATGGAATACCCATTTCTTTTGAGCATGGCTCTATTACTTGTCAGCTACAATGATAGGACATAACAGAAATGTGCCTTGTCCTGATAACAACATGATTTCATTGCACACAGATAATGTCAATCTTTGCCTCAAAGGCTGAACTTTACATCCCATTTAAAATGTGTTTGGTTTGGTTGTTTACTAAAAGTTATAGCAGGATGTACCAGGAATAAACTGTTCAACTTCTTTGGCAGTACAATCTAACTCCTCTGATTGCAGACTACGAGCCAACATAATCACATATAATCAAAAGGATGAGATTGTGAGCAAACTAATTAACTCAATTTAACAACTGGCTACTCAAGTTCAAATATAGATGAATTCAAATTTCATAACATGTGAGAGATTATGGTCAAATTTAAACTTTATACTTCTGTTGTATGTTGTACTATGAATCCACATTTATTTCAAATTTTAAAAGAATGAAAACAATGTGTTAATAGCAAATAATGTTGATTAATTTATTTTGAGTTTAGATCTATACAAAAACTTACAATTTGAGCATGGTAAAGCCTGGAATTGTCAGGGTACAAATTTGCAACAGCTTAGTACAAATGACTGCAGAAATCTCTTGTTGATTTTAACAAGAAGTCAAAACAAAGCACAGCAAATGTTAAACAAAATAAATGGCAGGTAATGTTATACATGCCAGTGCACAAACTGAGTCTCAGCAGCACTCAGTGGGAGGTTGGAGAGGAAATAACATCTATTTCAGGTCATGCCGACCTATGCAGACTACAGTAAGTTTCCATCTGAAAGTCTAAACAGAGCTTAAGAATATTTTGTATTTTCTTGTCATCTGCACATTGGGAAAATAGTGGAATGAGCTGCTTACTAACTGTAACAACAGGGTGCTATGGTCTTTGTTATGATTGCCATGGAGACAAGAGCTTTTAAAAAGAAACTTTAACTTCCAGTTAATAGCTGAAAGGATGACATGACAACATTTCATGTTTTAAGACTTTTACTGTAACAAAGTCAAGAAGGACTAATGACCAACACAATGTTGGAAACTTATTTTGAAAATACAGAGCAGAGAATTCCACTTTACATCTTGCCACGACCAAAAGCACACTTCACTGCCTAACTTCACCCTTTCCTTAAGTAAACAGTATATTCTCCTTGAATCAGTCCAGATGATTCTTAGCTTCTGATACTTTTCTTCAATTATTTTCCTTTCTCCGCGAAAGCATTTTCAATTTCAGAACTGTCTTTAACTGAGTGGTCTTTTCCCGCAGTAATTCTTTCTCTACTATATGCTACACAAATCTTCCAGCTTTGTTTCAGTGTAAGTTCCCACTGCATATCTACATATAGAACCACAGTATTTTGCAGCCTATAAACTCCCAGATTCTGGTCCATGGCCTGAGAAACTCTTTGAAACCTCTTCCTCTCTAGAGCCACCTCCATAATACTGTAAATCACATAATCCTTGTACACAAGTAGAAATAATGCATAACCACATTTGAGAGCCCACCTCAATTATCTTGGAAGTAAATATACATTTTGAAGTACAATCATTTGCACCCAGCGTTCTCAAAAGATTTCTGAGACTTTGGAGACTCTGTGTACCCATGGTTCACACACAAACTACTGTTGTTGTATCTAAGTGCAAACACCATGCATCTTCTTCCCAGTAAAGCAGCATTGACCCACTTTAATTCTAAACAGTCAAACTAACCAGTGTTGATGTCAGGCAAACTTCAGAATAGGACGCATGACCCCCTTCATTCTACCTTAACATAAAGACACAGTCCCAAAACATAACAATCTTGTAAAACACAAAGCAAAGAACACAACACCAGAGTGAGAGTGGAATTATCCAGATGCACAAAAATGGGTTATCGGTCACAATTCATGGAGTAATGTCGTTGGTGAAAGGAGTGATCATGTCCGAGGTATGTTCTGTCATTTCAGCTGGAGGAGGAAGCAGGTCACTGTAGGAGAAAGGGAGAAATTCAATTTGGGGGGTTTACGTGTTATTGAGAAAGCTGCAACTCACAACTTCACTTCCATAATCAGATGATGGTCACTTTATATGTGTTGTTAGAAACTGATTTCACTGCTGAGTTCACATCGAAGTTATAGCCTTTTGTTTTTTTTACTTCATATGAATTAATAAATTTTTGCCAGACAATGTTACATTGTGCAAATACATCAGCAGTCATCACTCATAGCTGTGTGATAGCAGAAGGGAAGCAGTATATCCTTTTATTGCTCTCTAAGGTCAGTCACTTAAAACTATTGCCCTCTGGACACTGGTTATCAGGCAATGGAGAAAACTATTTTTAAGCATGTTTCTACTTTTCAGGTAGTCAAATTGAGATTCTAGCCTTAGGGTGTAATAATACCAAATGATGCTAATTAGAAAGGGGATTTTGTAATGTACTAGTGGTTATGGATTGATATGTGTGGGGATTTGTGACCACAGGAGGTATGAGTGCAAGCAAAGTCCTCCAGCAATGTGATTGATGTCTAAATTTTTCCCTTCTTTAAAGAGAATACTGAATGTTTCTTTTTAGCATTTATATTGTAGGACCCAAAGCCATTTGCAGCGCAGCCGAGATAAAATGATAATGTGCTAAATTAAGGGCATAGAATAATTTGTAATACAGTGGAAACAACATTTGAAATTATACATCTGATGATATGATCAAAGGAACAAAATCTAAGTTAGAAGTGTATCAATAAATATACAAGATTCCCTTTCCAGGACTTTCCTTTCCAACTCTCTTTCTCTCTCTCTCTCTCTCTTACTTAGGCCTAGATCTTCTGATCAGGATCAGAAACGTTGAGCTGAATTTTGCCAAACACCAAACGGCATTGTTGAGACAATTGGGAAATTACAGCGAGAATAGAAAAATTAGATTCTCTACAATTAAAAAAAAATACCTGATTCTGCGCATAAAGTTTCAATGGCCAGGTGAAAATCTCCAGTGAGTTGTGAGGGGCTTATTTGCATGCATTAAATTTTCTTTAGTACCTCATCCCACTCATTGATATGCAGCTTGCTATTTTCTCTGGCAGTGAAGAGAAACTAGATGGCGACAATTCCTGACATGAAAGTTGAAGTAGATACTCGGTGATTGTAATTCACCAGAGTCATCTCTGGGCCACCATCCTGCCCAAGCATTTGACAACCCCTTGGGGCATTCTCCATGTGCAGCAACCTTCCACCTAGTTAAAAATCACACAACACCAGGTTATAGTCCAACAGGTTTAATTGGAAGCACACTAGCTTTCGGAGCAACGCTCCTTCATCAGGTGACTGTCATCAGGACAATCACTTGATGAAGGAGCGTCACTCCGAAAGCTAGTGTGCTTCCAATTAAACCTGTTGGACTATAACCTGGTGTTGTGTGATTTTTAACTTTGTACACCCCAGTCCAACACCGGCATCTCCGCATCATGACTTCCACCTATGGAGACTGCAATCAGCTTCATCACATCATCAATGCATTTTTCCCACTCACATAATACAGTTCATTGCTTTTATACTACACTTTGGAGCTCACCAACTCCTTACGTTACAATGATGCTGCCAGGTCACTTTGTGCGCAGGGGCATATGCTCATCTTATGCAGTTAAATGAAATGCATCTCCGATCCCTTAGCTTGCTTACTTATTATTTATTCACCTTACATTTACCATACTTCTACACTGCCTTGCCTTTTAGCACACTGCTGTTTCATTCAGAACTTTCAGGCTCACAGAATTTCTGCCTTGCTTTCTTTTTTAACCAGAAAGGAAGATGAATTCCCCATATTACCTCATTACTCCTTCATGCCATTGCAGAACCCTCATGGCACCACATCGTCCCAGATCATCTAATACCACACGTCATCAACCAGTATCTGTCACAAGCAGAAATGAAAATATAAGTTTCTAACAATCTAAGCGAGGTCTCACTCTAATCCTATTTTTGATACTGAAAGAAAATCTCCCATTCAGAGGTCTCAACTCCCCTAGAGTAGTCAATTGATTATAAAAACAAAAAACTTCTATACATTAACAACCCAAAATCAATGAAATCTTTAATGGCATCTGAAAACTATCAATAAAAATTGAACTCAGGAGTTCCATCTCCACCTGTGTTTAGTTAAGTGTCTTTTCAGTTTTTGAAACTTTGACAAGCATTCATGCTGGCCTCAGCTGAAATAGTAACATTTGGGAAATGTCAGCAATGAGGTCAGCTGTAACTGCAGAAACAAATGGTAGAGTTGTCTTCCCTCAGTACCAACAAATGGCTTGCCAATCAATGTACCTAAGCTGTGGGTATTTTCCTTTTACTTTAACTGACAGCTGCAGATTGTGTTTTTTTTTCATGCATTTTGGGCTGCAGATATAAATGACATCAGATCATGTCACTTAAGCAGATCCTATCCACCCTTCTAAGTGCACTTATGCCTCCTTCATAATTTTGTGACTCCCACACTTCAGATTAAGCCCCTAAGATGAACATGGGAAGTCTGTTTGAATTCAGTACTAATTTCAGAGGTCTTTGCTGAGTTCAGATTTTCAACCTGAACTTCCCATTACCACATTACCATCCCTTTCCCCTGCTAACAAAAATGTCTGCCATGTCTGGCATCCCGCCTGCCATTTTTAAAGGCTTTCAGAGTTGGGCTGACTCCACAAAAATCTGTCCCCATGTCTTTGACTGAACACAGCATAAATATAAGTAGTTTGTTCCATCATAGTAATCTATGTTGCCTTTAAATTTTCCTTCCACTTCACCAACCTCTGAGGTCCATACACAGCACTGACTTCCAGAACCACAATTTAATATGACTGCATGCCAGTTGGCGAGTTTGCTGATCCACTGAGGGGCCACACAGCCAAAGAGCCACACAGCTTAGAGGGAACATTGGTGGGAATGAATTCAAAATGTACTAGGGACAAATCAATTTAACATTAAAAAAAAATCAAGATCTACAAGTCTAACATAAGTTAGGAGTTTAAATTATATATTTCAAGTTATATTTCATGTTCATTCCTGGTAAAAGATTCATAATGAAATGCACACTTTAACAGCAACATTGTCAGTGTTTTGTAGTATTCAGAAAAGCGAGCACTTTTAAAAATTCATACACTTCTATTCATTTTCATTTCACTGACAAAGTTATGAATTTTAGTAGTGCCATGTAACTTTTTTTTCATTGAAAGTAATCACAATTTCCCCCAGAACTTCTATGCTTATATTATAAGGGAAGATAAAGCTTATCACATAAAAATAAGAAATTAGTTTTAGGAGCCACAGACCACGTTAACTTTAGTCTTTCAGCACATGGCTTATGTAAAAACATAGTTGGTATATTGAATCATTAAATTTATGCGTGGACATTTAAAAGCATTTTTATCAATAAAAAATATTTTTGACAGAATACAATCCAAAACTTTGCTGAATGCTGTCAGTGCTATATTTCCATTATGTGTATAACTGAAAAAACATGTAAAACCATTTCAAAAAAGATTTTGCATGAATCTCCAGAAAAGATATTTTATAACTGTGAAATATGTAACTATTATTTATTATAGTCTTTAATGGCATTTTTGCAAAGGTGACATTTTGGGTCCACTAAATATGGGAGGAGGTGAGTCTAACAACTATTGTTTACTGAGCCTTTATTTAAGTGTGTAATAATCTTTTGCCTATATTAACTTGTGTTTGATGAGAAAAACAACAAATGTACCCATTTTTTATCAATACTTCCTTAGTGCTGATGAGTTTTGTGTTTAACAGACATACAGTCAGGACAGGTCAATGCAGAGAGTAATTCCCATTAACAGATTTTATTGGATTTTTGAAGAAAAATAAATCCTGCTGTCTTCATTTTTTTTTTGTCTTTTGCAAACAGCCATTTCATACTATAAAATATAATGATCCATTTTAGTTTTGACATGTATTTTATATATGTGTAAAAATATATGTGACACATCTTACATAAATACACACATTTTAATTCTGCTGAAGAAATGCATTTTGTATTTTTCATGTAAAATGTCATTCTGTTCTGTATTCCGTCCGCACATAATTCATTTTCTAATGGAAATATTTATTTTGTAAATCAAATATGTACTATGCACAGAATGCAAAGCACAAACTACATTATGTTAATGAAATGGAAGAGATATGAAATGCATATTTCATGGACAAAACAAAAACCTTAGCACACATGCTTTTCTTGATAGCATCTTTAAACAAAATCTCATTTGGTGGGTAACATATTGCAGAGGCAGGCAATACCTTATTAAAATAGTTTCCTTTAAGATTGCTGCATAGTATATAGAGGACTGTAAATAACCACTGAGGAGGAAGAAACAGTAATGAAATATAGTATTATCTGAAGCTTGGCACTTATGTCAGCAGAAATTAGTAGTATTTGGTTATTGGAAAAGGGTATACAAAAAACAAGCAAAAGACTGTCAATGATTGCATACTTTTATAGACAAAGCAGGCCGCTGACTAAAGCAGAGATGATATGGATAATAGTTATAGTCAGGAAATTGTGCTGACCTTACAATACTATAAAGACAATGCTTTTATATTGCATCTCAGTTACAGTTAATGAATAATATATTCCAGAGGCGTTGCTTGCCTGATCACCAAAGTTAATGAAACTGAATGTAAGTGTTTATTACCCTACC
Organism: Chiloscyllium plagiosum; assembly: GCF_004010195.1. Classification (NCBI taxonomy): domain Eukaryota; kingdom Metazoa; phylum Chordata; class Chondrichthyes; order Orectolobiformes; family Hemiscylliidae; genus Chiloscyllium; species Chiloscyllium plagiosum. Next base: position 36,928,289 of record NC_057726.1, read on the forward strand.
ATCTGACAAATAAGAGAGCTGATAGGTAGATCTATGATAACTTTGTTGCACATATAGGGAGGTGCTACTTGACAATCAATTAACTTTGCTTGTGCTTTTAATTCTTACATTAAGCTTCCAATGAATTTTGAAGCAATTGAGTTGATGTTCAGTTAACTTCAGAAGACTGAATGTTTCACCTGAAGAACAATTGAGTTAGCCATCTTAGATCTCTTAGACTTTTTGTTGAAGTATTGAAGGACCAGAATAATTTCCAAAATTTGAATGCAATAAAATCCTAGTAAATAGTTTCAATTTAAAAGATATTGTAGAAAATGTTTTTAAAAGAGACAATATATGTGTTTTTGGTGCCGACTTTTAAACAATTGGGTTATTTTACTGGCAAGCAGCAGGCTTTGAGTCCCACCCAAAGCTGCTTATTTTTATCTGGTGATTTTTGGCAGTTTCAAAGAAGCTGATAGATGGGGGATCTCCTGCACTGGAGTAAATCAAATCTTACATTGTCTCCCCTAGAAATGTGCCTTTTGCCAGTTGGTCTCAATGTGGCATATTTGCATTTTTGATTTTCTAAATCCCCAAATGAAGATGGATTGTACACTGCCAAAGTACCCAATCAAAGAAAACCATGTTTTAAAAAGCATGAAATAAAAAATTACTACAAGTTCATTCAGAATGCTGTATTACCTTTAATGAAAAACAATCTAACATCATTCCAAGCAACCTATCCAACTTAAATCTTCTTAGAACTTCAAGGAATGCAAATTAAGACTGAAGCCACAATACCAAATAAAAGTGTATATTACAATCATCCACTTAAAAATTCTAAACCTGAGGCAATTCCTTCAACGAGTTCAGTATTCTTATCCCTTCCTAACCATCCTTAACTCAAATTAAACCTGATGAAGAGGAGGATTGCCCAGGTATCCTCTATTCCTGATGAAAGGGTTTTGCCTGAAACGTTGATTTTCCTGCTCCTCCATTGTTGCCTGAGCTGCTGTGCTTTTCCAGGACCACTCTAATCTAGACTCTGGTTTCCAGCATCTGCAGTCTTTGTTTTTACCCAGGTATCTTCTATAGCCACAAAAAGCAAGATAAAGTTAGCCCAATCAATTGCTAACTCATCAGTCCCCTCACAATCATGAATAGCATGATGGAACGAGTGACCCATGCTACCATCATGTAACATTTTCTCAGTTCAAGTTCCACCAGAGCCATACAATTTCAAACCATTTCATATCCAGACATGGAACCAAGAGATGTGACTGAGGTAATTATCCTCAATATCAAGGCAGCTTTCAACTAAATATGGCAACAAAGGATAGCCCAACACATTGTGCCCTTACCAGTATCACTCATCTCCTCCAAACACTTTTTAAAAAACATCCTATGTTCAGCCACTTTTAAAATCAATTTATTCTGGTTTCCATCTGACTCAGAACATTGACACAATATTAGTCAATATTACCAATTTAATTCAGTATTGTAATATCTATAACCCTTTCCTTGATCGAGTGACTGAAAATGCACTTTGTTGGTAAGACAGTATTTATTCCACATCCGAAATTGCCTTTGAAAAGATGGTGATGAACGTCCTTTTTAAACTATTGCAGTGCCTGTGGTGAAGCTGCTGTTGAACGTGGAGTTTCAGGATTTTGACTGTAACGATGAAGGAACAGCAACATGGTTCCAAGTCTGGAAGGCTAGAGGGGAACTCAAGGCAATGGTGTTCCTATACACCTGGCTGCCCTTGTCCTTTTAGATATCAGAGGTCATAGGATTGAAAGGTGCTTTTGGAAATACCTTCCTTTGTTGCTGTAATGCATCTTATAGGTACGCATTGCAGCCATGTGTACCAGAAATGGAGGGAGTACATGTTTAAGGTGATGGATGAGGCACGAGTCACATAGTCTGCTATGTCCTGGATGTTTATGAGTGTCTTGACTAGTGAAGGAAATTATAGGCTGGTTAAGGGGAATTATAAGCCAGTTAGCCTGACATCAGTGGTGGAGAAAATGCTGGAATCAATTATTAAGGATGTAATAACTGAGCATCTGGAAAGTAGTGACAGAATCTGTCTAAGTCAGCATGGATTGACTGAAGGGAAATCGTATTTTATAAATCTTCTGGGATTTTTTGAGGATATTACCCGTAGAATGGGCAAGGGTGAATCAGTGGATGTTGTGTATCTGGACTTTTAAAATGTTTTCGGCAAAGTTCCACACAAGAGATTAGTGAGCAAAATTAAAGCTCATGGTATTGGAGGTCATTTATTGATGTGGATACAGAATTGATTGGCAGACAGGAAAGAGAGACCTGGAATAAACACGTCCTTTTCTGAATGGGAGGCAGTGACGAGTAGTATACCACAGGGTTCAGTGTTAGCATCTCAGCTGTTCACAATACACATTAATGATTTGGACAAAGGAATTGAATACAATATCTCCAAATTTTCAGATGACAGTAAGCTGTGTGGCAGTGTGTGTTGTGAGGAGGATGCTAATGGGCTGCAGAGTGACTTGAACAGGCTGACTGAGTGGGCAAATACTTGGCAATATATTATGGATAAATGTGAGGTTATCTAGAAAGGCGGATTATTATTTGAATGATGGCAGTTCAGGAAATGGTGAAGTGCAGTGAGACCTTGGTGTCCTGTGGAACAGTCACTGAAGGTTGGCGTGCAGGTGCAGTAGGCAGTGAGGAAAGCTAATGGCATGCTGGCCTTCACAGCAAGAGGATTTGAGTAACAGAATAAGGATGTCTTGCTGCAGTTATGCAGGACCTTCCTGAGGCAACACCTTGAGTATTTTCGACTCTGAGTCTCCAACATCTGCAGTCCTGACTTTCTCCTCAAGTATTGTGTGCAGTTTTGGTCTCCTGCTCTGAGGAAGGCCGTTCTTGCTATTGAGAGAGTCCAGCCAAGGTTCACTAAAATGATTCCCAGGATCAATCAACTGGGCTTGTACTCACTAGAATTTAGAAAAATGCAAGGGGACCTCATAGAAACAAAAAATTCTAATGGGAGTAAACAGACCAAATGTAGGAAGAAGATTCCCTGTGTTGGGGAAGTCCAAAACTAGAGTCACACTCTAAGAATGAGGGATAAGCCATTCAGAACTGAGATGAGGAAGAATTTCTTCACTCAGAGAGTTGTGAACCTGTGGAATTCTCTACCACAGGAAGCTGTTGGGGCCATTTCATTAGATATATTCAAGAGGGAGCTGGACGTGGCCCTTGTGACTAAAGGGATCAAGGGATATGGGGAGAAAGCTGGAAAGGGTTACAGAGATTGCATGATCAGCCATGATCATATTGAATGATGGAGCAGGCTCTAAGGGCTGAATGACCTACCCCTGCACCTGTTTTCTATGTTATTATGTTTTCTATGAATCTTGTTGGATCTGCACTCATCCAGGCAAGTGGAGAGTCTTCCACTACTCTCCTAACTTAGTTTTATAGGCAAAGGAGAGTCTTTGGAAAGTCATAAGGCAAGCTAGTCACCTGAGGATCCCCATCCTCTGACTGCTTTTAAAGCTACAGCATCAGCGCAACTTGTCCAGTTGATTCCCAGTCAATGGTAACACCCAGAATGCTGATGGTGGGAGAATTCAGTGAAGGTAATACCATCGAATGTGGAGGTGAGGTTCTCTGTCTGTTGCAGATATTAACTACCTGGCACTTATGGGCCATGAATGTTATTTGTTACTTAATAGGCCAAGCCTGGATGTTATCCAGATCCTTTTGCATGCAGGCATGTTCTGCTTAATTACCTAAAGCATTGATTTCAGTTTTGCTAAAGATCCATGGTGCCATACTTGGTCAAACATTGCATTGATATGAGGACAGTCATCCTCATTTCACATCTGGAATTTAGATCTTCCATCCATTTTTGGATCAAGGCTGGAGTAAATTCTGTGGCCTCTGCAAACCTCACATAATCCAAATGGAGCAGCATTGTGTGGATTATTAGTGAGTAAATGCCACTTAAAGCACTGTTGATAGCATGTTTCAATATTTTGTTGATGATTAAAAGTATGTTGATAGGTTGAAATTGGACAGATTGGATTTGACCTGCTATTCGTGAGGAGGACATACTTGGGTAATTTTTAGCTTTGTCAGGTAGATACCAGTATAACTGAGGTTGTAATGGAACACCTTGACTGTGGGTGTATCTCATTCTGGAGATCAAATCATAATCATTACAGCCAGTATTATGTTGGGGCACACAGCTTTTGCTGTATCTACTGCATTCAGCTGTTCCTTGATATCAAATGATGTGACGCAAATTGGTTGATGACTGGCATCTGTCATGTTGAGAACTCAGGAGGAAGCAGAAATGGATCTTACACTGAAGATACTGGCAAAACTGATAGATATTCACTGATTGATGAGTTGTATTTTATCCCATCCTCAATCTCTTTGGACTATTTAACAAGTTTAACCAGAACATCCTCCTCCATAGTCTAAAGGTGTAGCAATATTTCTATTATTTTCTTACTTCAGCTATCCCAATTCCACAATTGTCTCAGTTTCTTTTGACTATCTGTATGACATCAACATTTTTCAACTCAACATTGGAAAGGCTAATTCATCCTTTTTGCATCACCTTTGCTTTAGGCTCCAGTCGTATCAGCTATTTGAATATTCAATGTTTTGATAATGGTAAATATGAATTTTAACTTCTATCATCTGGTTGTTATAGATATGAACTTCCATGGGCTGACATAATTTCAAAAAAGGCAAATACTGGTGTAAATGCTGTTGTGGTCTCCTGAACACAGATTGAAGCAAGTTCAGGAGACCAATGTTTAAGAAACAAAACTGTCTGCCCTGAAATTATCAGTTTATCTAAATACATTGAAATGAGGCAATGGAGTCAGCATCAAGAAATTTGAATCTCATATTCTAATTCACACTTGTAAAGGTACATGCTAAAACTCAAAGGCTGCTCATATTCCACCAAACATAAGTTACAAATGATCAAGGAATTTGCAACCTACATCCTGTTTCTGACAAAATTGTACTTACTTATTACAAATCTTCCCCAATCTCCACTGGTTCCCCATTTCTTAGCATATCTATTTGAAAATCCTCACTTACAAATTCAAGTCTTGAGTAGTTTTATTCCACCTCTCCAACACTTTAAATTCTCATGTTTCTACTTTCTCTCTCTTCTCAGCTATTGACAATAGAACATTTTGGGATTTCACAGTCACTCTCTGGAACTCTCTCCCTCTAAACCTTATCAAGTTTTTGCATCTGCTTCCACCTTTTAAAAGCAATCACTTTGTCTGCTTTACCTAAAGCTTTAGCTGTTCCTGCTTAAGGCCCAACATCAAACTGGACTGTCCTTTTGATATTGGGTGACAAAGAAGAGACTACATTAACATCGGTTGGTGTAAATACTCCTCTGAAGCATTAACCCAGCGAATAATAAAGAAATTGTGTGATGAAAATCTTCAAACTAAAAACCTGTTTGGAAAGGCAATATGCAAGACCATGAAGAAAAGAAAAGGAACTTGCATATCAAATTAATAATTAACTAACTAACTACTCCACTCGTTCATCAAAGTATTTTTTTAAAACACAGAATTTCTTATCCAATGATTCTTCAGCTCATCCTGTGTGTCTATGGAGTCACTAAATGCTGCATGCACTACTGTCTAAACTGGGTTGGTTTCTTGAATCTAATTGTCTCTAGTTGCCCATTTTTATATATACTGTAAGTTTTTAATGGAATAATAGCTTTTGTAATTTCTACTACTTTTCTTGCAACAAGAATGATGCAGGAGGGAAGGGAGGAATTCAGGAGCTCATTCTGGGGTAGGTGGGACCTCTCCAAATGGAATGGTCTACACCTAAACCAGAGTGGTAGCAATATCCTGGGGTGGGGGGCGGGGAGAGGTTTGCTAATGCTCCTCGGAGGGTTTTAAACTAATTAAGCAGGAGGTTGGGAATTGTAGCTCCAGTGTACAGTAGGTTGAGAGTAGTGAGGTCATAAATAAAGCTTCAAGGTCGCAGGAGTTTACCAGAAGGTATGAAGGTGGTGTGAAGTGTGTCTACTTCAATGCTAGGAGCATCTGAATGACGTGGGTGAATTTGCAGCATGAGTTGGTATCTAGGACTTCAAGTTGTGGCCATTTTGGAGACATGGATAGAGCAGGGACAGCAATGGTTGTTGCAGGTTCCGGGGTTTAGGTGTTTCAGTAAGCACAGGGAAGGTGATAAAAGAGGGGAAGCTGCGGTATTGTTAGTCAAGGACTGTATTACTGTGGCAAAAAAAAACATTTGATCAGGACTCGTCTACTGAGGTAGTATAGGCTGAGGTTAGAAACAGGAAAGGAGAGGTCACCCTGTTGGGACGTTTCCATAGGATCCAAAAAGTTCCAGAGATGTAGAGGAAAGGATTGCAAAGATGATTCTGGATAGGAGTGAAAGTAACAGGGTAGTTGTTGTGGAGGACTTTATCTTTACTAATATTGACTGGAAATACTATATTTGAGTACCTTAGATGGGTTGGTTTTTGTCCAATGTATGCAGGAAGGTTTCCTGACACAGGACGTAGATAGGCCAACAAGAGGCGAGGCCACATTGGATTTGGTATTGGGTAATGGACTGGGCTAGGTGTTAGATTTGGAGGTAGGTGAACACTTGGTGATAGTGAGCACAATTCGGTTATGTTTACTTTGGCGATGAAAAGGGACCGGGACGTATCGCAACACAAGAGTTATAGCTGACCAAAAGGTAATTATGATGCTATTAGGCAAGATTTAGGATGCCTAGGATGGGAAATGAAACTGCAGAGGATTAGCACAATTGAAATGTGGTGCTTGTTCAAGAAACAGCTACTGCATGTCCTTGATAAGTATGTACCTGTAAGGCAGGGAGGAAGTGGTCGAGCGAGGGAACCGTGGTTTACTAAAGAAGTTGAAGCTCTTGTCAAAAGGAAGAAGGACGCTTATGTAAAGATGAGATGTGAAGGCTCAGTTAGGATGCTTGAGTGTTACAAGTTAGCCAGGAAAGACCTAAAGGCAAAGCTAAGAAGGGTCAGGAGGGGACATTAGAAATCTTTGGCAGGTAGGAGCAAGGAAAACCCTAAAGCTTTCTATAGGTATGTCAGGAATAAAGGAATGATGAGAGTAAGAGCAGAGTCTGTCAAGGACAGTAGTGGGAAGTTGTGTTTGGAGTCTGAAGAGATAGAAGACGTGCTAAGTGAACATTTTCATCAGTATTCGCACAGAAAAAAAGACAATGTTGGCGAGGAGAATACTGAGATACAAGTTATGAGACTAGACGGGATTGAGGTTCATAAGGAGGAAGTGTTAGCAATTCTGACAAATGTGAAAATACATATGACCCTGGGCCAGATGAGATTTATCCTAGGATTCTCTGGGAAGCTAGGGAGGAGATTGTAGAGCCTTAGGCTTTGATCTTTATGTTGTAATTGTCGACAGGAATAGTGCCAGAAGACTAGAGGATAGCAAATATTGTCCCCTTGTTTAAGAAGGGGAGTAGAGACAACCCTGGTAATTATAGACCAGTGAGCCTTACTTCAGTTGTGAAAGGTTGGAAAGTGTTGGAAAGGACTATAAGGGATAGGATTTATAAACACCTAGAAAGGAATAATTTGATTAGGGATTGTCAACACGGTTTTGTGAAGGGTAGGTTGTGCCTCACAAACCTTATTGAGTTCTTTGAGAAGGTAACCAAACAGGTGGATGAGAGTAAACCATTTGATGTGGTGTATATGGATTGAGTAAAGTGTTTGATAAGGTTCCCCATATAGGGCTATTGCAGAAAATACAGAGGCATGGGATTGAGGGTGATTTAATTGTTTGGATCAGAAATTGGCTAGCTGAAAAAAGATAGAGGGTAGTGTTTGATGGGAAATGTTCATCCTGCAGTTTAGTTACTAGTGGTGTACCACAAGGATCTGTTTTGGGGCCACTGCTGTTTGTCATTTTTATAAATGTCCTGAATGAGGATGTAGAAAGATGGGTTCATGAATTTGCAGATGACACTAGTTTGGTAGAGTTGTGGATAGTGCACAAGGATGTTGTAGGTTACAGAGGGACATAGATAAGCTGCTGAGGTGGGCTGAGAGATGGCAAATGGAATTTAATGCAGACAAGTGTGAGCTGAATCACTTTGAAAGGAGTAACATGAATGCACAGCACTGGGCTAATAATAAGACTTTTGGTAGTGTGAATGAGCAGAGAGATCTCGGTGTCCATGTGCATAGATCTCTGAAAGTTGCCAACCTAGTTGATAGGGTTGGTAAGAAGGTATACAGTATGTTAGGGTTTATTGGTAGAGGGATTGCGTTTCAGAGCCATGAGGTCATGTTGCAGCTGTACAAAACTCTGGTGTGGAGTAACACATATAGTTCTGGTCATCGCATTATAGGAAGGACGTGGAAGCATTGAAAAGGGTGCAGAGGAGATTTACCAGAATGTTGCCTGGTATGGAGGGAAGGTTTTATGAGGAAAGACTGAGGTATTTGAGGCTATTTTCATTAGAGAGAAGAAGGTTAAGAGGTGACTTAATAGAGGCATACAGGTTGATCAGAGGATTTGATAGGGTGGACAGTGTGAGCCTTTTTCCTCGGATGGTGATAGCTAGAATAAGGGGACATAGCTTTAAATTGAGGGGTGATAGACGTATGAAAGATATCAGAGGTAGGTTCTTAGAGAGTAGTAAGGCATGGAATACCCCGCTTGCAACAGTAGTAGACTTGCCAACGTTACGGGCAGGAGCTGATGAAGGGCTCCTGCCCAAAACATCAATTTTCCTGCTCCTCCGACGCTGCCTGACTTGCTGTGCTTTTCCAGCACCACTCTAATCTTGACTCTAATCTCCAGTATCTGCAGTTCTCACTTTCGCCTTGTCAACTTTACAGGCATTTAAATGGTCATTGGATAAATATATGGATGAAAATGGAATTGTGTAGGTTAAAGGAGCTTCAGATTAGTTTCACACGTCTGTGCAACATCAAGTGGCAAAGGACCTGTACTGTGCTGTATTGTTCTATGTTCTAAAGTCTTTTGTTTTCTTTTATGTTCTTATGTTGAAGGATTTCAATGTTGGAAAACCCTGGCACAAAAATCGAGTTGGTACAATTTAGGCATAGCATGGACAAACACAGTATAAAATCCTTCTTGTTGGTCAATCTTAGCAATAGGTGTAAATATTTCGAGGTTATCCTTAGAAGTTTCATAGCATTGTGGATTTATGTTAATCAGGTACAGTTTTATGTATGGTATATTGTCTCAAATTAATGTAAGGCAAAATCATCGCCTGGATGATCTCTATCATTGACAGAGACAAGAACTTTTGTCATTAGCCTAATTGCAGGTGAACCCAGGTGCCAGAGCTTAGAAGAAGACAGAATGTGGAGTATTGTGCTACCCGTGTCATTATGGTTTAATTTTATAAAAAAGTATTTCCGTGATTTGTACAGTGGCTCAACTAAATGATACAGGCCAGAAGGTTGAAAATTAATTCTCCAATTTGTCCAAAATTTAGTATTGCATTTAGCCTTGATACTCCTTGATTAGGTAGGCAAAAAATCTAACATGACAACAACTCCCAATTACTAAACCCGAGTGGAAGAAGAAGCTGCTCACGTTTCAAAGGACATGAATAATGGGCCATTGGTGTCTGTGGAACAATGAAAGGAAAGAAGAGGAGAAAATTTGCAGAAAAGGTGTATGTAATTTCCCTGAAAACACAAGGTTTTGTATAATAAAATATGACATAAAATACAACTGATCCTTTCTCCAAATAAATACATGTTATGAAATGTCTAATCTCTTTACCTTACATTGCTAAACAATTTAAATATACAAATAGTTAAAGAAACATAGAAAATGTGCATTAAATATTTAAAACAGATATAATGTAATTTATTTGACTTATTGTGTGATATTCCTGTTGACAAGAACAAATTTGGCAGATAAACAATGAATGAAGAAAAGATTATTCCTGGGGGTTATAGGACACTCATTGCATGCGAACAAATAAGGTAATTCTAATTTGGGCTGAACCATAAAACCAAAACAATTCTTACACTTTGTAAGATAAAATAAAATATGCAATAGAGGTGAATAGTTTGCAGATGTTCTAATAGTGAAGGTATTTTCAAGGGTTTGCAGTCCATCAAAGATTTTATTTTGCAAGATTCCTATATTCAAGACCAAGTGATTTCTCAATTTGATATTCTTCAAATTAATTTCAGAATGGTCTACAAAGTGGGAAATATTTTGAACATTGTTCAAAGGATATTGGAGGGAGAGGGAGGAGTATCCCATCAGTGTCGTTTATTTTTGTGAACCATATGACTGGGAAGAGTAAGCAAGTGGTTCTGTTTGGACAGTACCAGGAACTAGGAACCACAAGAAAGAATAGGACCTCAAGGATTGTAACCTCTGGATTATTTATTTCCTGAGAAATGTACATAAAGCCAAAGGGACAAATAGATTATGGTGGTGAAGATGATGCTGAAGATATGGAATAGAAAAGAGAGAGGCTATTTCATGAGAGACTGACAACAATATTGGAGCAGGAAGGAACTGTTGGGTTCCACTGAATTAGATTTGGATCAGGATCTTAGCAGGATAAAGGGAAAGGTTGTAATGATTTTAAACTAGTAGGTGGAGGAAGAGGAGGTTGGGTAGGGAGGTGGAATGCCGAATGGTCAGGTTGATCTGAAGGTATAAATGATAGTTTGAAAACAAGCAAAGGGAAGATAGTCAGAAATTGTGCTCAAGACACCATGAGTGAAGGAAAACTAAAAGGTGTAATTAACACAAAACACAATGCATGAATAAAACATTAAAGTTGAATGACAGCTCAAGGTGTGTGACTGAAATAAACAGTCTGTATATAAATGCACGGTTTATAAAGACAAAGTTAAGTGAATTGCTGGTCCATATTTAGTTTGAGGACCATGACATGGTAGGGTCTAGTATTCATATACAAATGCAAGATGGTCAGGGCAGGAAATTAAATGTATCAAGTTATAAGGTCTGCAAGCAAAATGGGAAAATGGCAAAGGAATGAAACAGCCTCAGTGCATAAGGATGAAATCATTACAATGCTGAGAGAGGTAAGCAGGCAGTGGAGATTGTATGGTAGAGTTAAGAAGTAGAAAAGAAATTGAGACTGTAAAAGGAGTTCTATACAGGCTTCCTGGCATCTATGAAGGGATAGGATGTCAAGGAGAAATTAGACAAATGTGTAGTTTTAATGGAGGATTTTAACTTTCATAAAGATTGCAAAAACAGAATCTAATTCAAGCCAGAAAAGAAGTGAATTTCTTGAGTACGTTCAGGATGGTTTTCTATTATTGAACTAACAAGGGACCATGCCTTATTAAATTTTGTAACAAGTAGCAAGACAGTAGCTAATAATATAACAATTAATAAATATTACAACATGATCAAATTCAAAATCATGTTTGAAAGGGAGAAATGGGGAGGCACTAATAAGTTTCTAAATTCATGTGAGGTTGAGCCAATATGATGCCACAGAGACTTTCCACGGTAAATTGGGCAAATCTGTTAAAGGGTAAAATAATGTAAAAATCAGTGAGAAGAGTAGGAAAAGAAGTAAATATACCAAATCAGTCTATAGTTCCAAGTAACAAAAGCCCTGCCTGCTCAAAAACAGCCATGGGTGACTAAAGAGGGGAGTGACAAAATAAATCTAAATGCAAAACTAAATGCAAATGAAAGAATGGACACTCATCCTTCAGATAATAAATGCATCTGATCACTCCAGCAAATAATGCATGTGAACACCAATGTGTATCAGTTACTGCATGATGCTCAGCAGAGCAGACATTGTTACAATCACTGCTGTTGACCTTTTTCTTGTACAAGGTCAGACATATCCTGAGTTATTGCCCATCTTTTCAGAAGAGATGGAAAGTTTGCGTAGCGATTGTAACAAGTCCATCCAGCTGGACCTCATTGAATATGAGTTCCCTGACTGGGGCTATCAATCTGGTCCAATCACAGAGCCCTGTCTGACAGATAAGAACAGGAGTGTCAGGCATCCTGTTCACTGAGAGCTAACTCTGAGGAAGCTGGATTAGTGTCAAGGATTCTCCATATGTAAATGTGGTGATGGAATGCCTGCTTCTGTGAGGTAATTTAAGTTTGTAGGGGTTGGGTTTCCTGTGCTTGATGAGTCAGCTGGTAGAACATCATCACCTGAAGTTTTGCTGAGGGCAAGTGAGTGAATAGCTTTGCTAACCGCCTCCACTGCGGTCTCATTATCTGCCATGACAGGCAGGTATTATACAGTCATAAAGTCATAAAGTCATAGAGATATACAACACAGAAACAGATCCTTCGATCCAACGTGTTCAAACCAATCAAATATCCTAAATTAATCTAGTCACAGTTGCCAGCACTTGGCCCATATCTCTCTAAACCCTTCCTATTCATAGACCAATGCCTTTTAAACTTTATAATTGAACCAGCCTCCACCACTTCACCAGGCAGCTCATTCCATACATCCACCACACTCTGTGTGAAAACGTTGGCCCTGAGATCCCTTTTAAATCTTTTCTCTCTCATCCTAAACCTATACCCTCTAATTTTGGATGCCCCCACCCCTGGGAAATGACCCTGTCGATTCACCCTATCCATGCTCCGCATGATTTTATAAACCTGCATAAGGTCACCCCTGAGTCTCCAATGCTCCAGAGAAAACAGTCCCAGCCTATTCAACCTCTCCCTATAGCTCAAATCCTCCAAACCTGGCAAGATCCTAGTAAGTTTTTTTCTGAACCCTTTCAAGTTTCACAATATCCTTCCTATAAAAGGGAGACCAGAACTGCACACAATATTCCAGAAGTGGCCTAACCAATGTCCTGTACCACTGCAAGGTGACCTCTCAACTCCTAAAATCAATGCTCTGATCAATAAAGGAAAGCATATTAAATGCCTTCTTCACTATCCTATCTACCTGAGACTCCACTTTCAAGGAAGTATGAACCTGCACTCCAAGGTCTCTTTATTCATCCACACTCCCTAGGGCCTTACCATTAGGTGTATAAGTCCTGACCTGATTTGCTTTCCAAAATGAAGCATCTCGCATTTATCTAAATTAAACTCCATCTGCCACTCTCAGCCCATTGGCCCATCTGTTCAAAATCCCATTGTACTCTGAGGTAATCTTGTTCGCTGTCCACTACACCTCCAATATTGGTGTCATTTGCAAACTTACTAAATATACGTCCCATGTTCACATCCAAATCATTGGTATAAATGACAAAAAGCAGTGGACCCAGCATCGAACCTTATAGCACACTGCCATTCACAGGCCTCCAGTCTGAAAAGCAACCCTCCACCACCACCCTCTTCTATCTTCGATCCAATTCTGTATCCAAATGGCTAGTTCTCATTGTATTCCATGTGATCTAACCTTCTATGGTGTTGAGAGCTCCATCAATGACAGTGTTCAGAATGTAGGTGAGCAACTTTTCAATCAAGTCAATAAACTGTTTCTTATCTGCATAGCTAATTTAGCTGACATTGGTATGAGGATAGCATTTGTACTTTGAATGAAAAATCTTTCAATATTACACCCTAATCCTGGTGCACACATGGGAGTTTTTTGGATTGCAGTGAATACTATAAAATCTGCTTTTGTAATGTGTTCAGATGTTCTTGAGAAAGTCTCACATGGAAACATTTGGATCCAATTGGAGCAAATGCCCTGATCTTGGATGTTACCAGCAAACCCTATAGCATGGTTTGTTGTGGAAGAAGATGTTACTTACACAAGTCTCATAGTAGCAATAAAGTTCAAGCAGTCTCTTTCCATTTTCATTTTTCTTTCCCAGGCTATGATATCTGAGGAAGGAGGGCAATGCCTCATTTCTGTTTTAAGACCATAAGACCATAAGACATAGGAACAGAAATTAGGCCATTCAGCTCATGAGTCTGCTCCACCATTCATTCATGGCTGATAAATTTCTCAAACCTATTCTCCTGCTTTCTCCTTGAAACACTTGATCCCCTTGATACTCAAGAACCTATCCATCTTAAATATGCTCAATGACATGGCCTCCACAGCCTTCTATGGCAATGAATTCCATAGATTCACCACTCTCTGGCTGAGGATGTTTCTCCTTATCTCTGTTCTAAAGGGTCTTCCCTTTAGCAATTTGGGATGAGAATCAAGTGTTGGCCTTGCAGAGAATAAAACATTTGGATTATTGTGCGCAGCTTTGGGCCCCATATCTCATGAAGGATGTACTAGTCCTGGAGTGTGTTCAGAGGAAGTTCACGAGAATGATCCCAGGAATGAAAAACTTAACACATGAGGAACATTTGAGGACTCTGGGTTTAAACTCGGAGTTCAGAAGGATGAAAGGGAATACTGAATAGCCTGGACAGAGTAGATGTTGGAAAGATGTTTCCATTGGTAGCACAGACTATGACCCAAGGGCATAGTCTTAGAGTGTGGCGGTGCTACCCTTCAAATTCCATCATCGTGTCTCACCTAGATACAGATACAATGTTGCTCGGAAAGGTCTTTGAATCAGCAACAGGATTTGGTTCCAAGTTAAGATGATGAGTGTCTTGAAGCTGAACTTGCAGGTGATGGTCTTCCTATACATTCACTAGCCTTGTTTTTCTAAGAGATGGAACTTATGGGTTTGGAAGGTACTATTGAATAAACTTGGGTGAATTGCAACAGTGGATCATGAATCTGTTGGAAGTCTGTTTTCGTGATGTATGCCTCTATGACTCTAGTGGCACCCATCCACAATAGAGTCATAAGGAAGGGTACTTTGCCCCTAATGTGTCGAATTTCAGTGCTGTTGGAGCTGCATTCACCTAAGCAATTGAAGAGTCCTGACTTGTGCCTTATGTGGACAGTTTTTGGAAAATTTTTGCAGTCAGGAGGTGGGTTACTCAGTGTAGAATTCCCAGTCTCTGACACATTGGTATGGCCGTAGCATGGCTAGCATGGTTAAATTTCTGGTCAATGATTTTCCCAGGATACTATGCTGGATGAATCAGTAGTGCTAATGCAAATAAATGTCATGAGGAAATAATTGCATTCTCTCTTTCAGATATGATCATTACCTGGCACTTCTTTGGCCTATAAACCAAAGCCTTTCAGGCTTCAGTATCTGAGGAGTAATAAATGGTATTGAATACCATGCAATCATTAAAGATCACACTTACGATAGAGGGAAAATTGATGAAAGTATTGTAGATGTTTGCACTTTGGATACTATCCCAACAATTTCTTGGCCTATGATCTTGAAACTCAGATAATTGATCTTGAATAATCACAAACACCTTTTTTTATTCTAAGAATTATTCCAACTGGTGAAGAGTTTTCTTACTGATTCCCTTTGATATCAATTTTGCTTGGGCACCTTGGTGCTACATTAGATGACACTCACTTCACATTTAGAGTTTTACTCCACGTTTGGAACAAAGCTGCTTTGAGGTCAGTAGCTGTCTGGCCTGAGAAGAACTCATACTGGACAATAGTGAGCAAGTTAGTGCAGTTCAAGTGTCACTCAATAGCACTTTGTTGCTGATCATGTAATTGGCTGGGTTTGATTTGTAGTGTCTTCTATGGACTGGATCTATCTGGGAAATTTTCCACATCACTAGCATTGTTGCTCTACTGGAACAACTTAGGTCAGACCCTTGGTAGTTCTGCAGAATGTGGCTTTAATACTGCCTTAGTGTTGTCAGAACTCATAGCCATTGCTGCGTCTAGTGCTGTTTCTTGACATCACATGAAATTAATCAAATTTACTGAAGATGAGCATCTAACATACTGGTGACCTCAGGTGGAACATCTATACGAACATGGGAACAGGAAGCTATTTACCCTCGTCAAGTTTGTTCCGCCATTCAATTAGATCATAGCTAACCATCCATCTCCTTGCTACTTTCCAACACTACCTCTGCATCTCCATGATGTCAATGATTTCTGTATTGAACATGCTCAATGGTTGAGTTTCTACAGCCCTTGGGGACAGATAACTCCAAAGATTCACCTCCCTTTCAGTGAAGGCATTTTTCCACATCTCAGTCTGAAATGATCTACCTCTCATTCTGAGATTATGTCCCCTGATTTTATACTCAAAAACCAGAGGAAACAGTTAATGTATATCCATCCTGTAAAAATTTCACAATTTTCAATGAGGTCATTCCTCATTCTTCCAAAATTCTGGGAGTAGAAACTAGAGTCTCTCCAACCTCTTCTCACATGACAATGCTGCTTTCCTAATCTGGTGAACTTCTGGCACATTTCCTCAGTAGCAAGGCTATACCTCATGAGATGAGAGGACTAAAACTGTTCACAATACTCCTGGCGGGCTCCCATCAAGGTACTATACAGTTACAGCAGGACACCTACATTCCTGTACTTAAATCCTCTTAACATAAAAGTCTTCTGAATTGCATGCTGTACCTGCATGCTAACTGTAAATGACTCATTAACAAAGATACCCTGGTCCATTCAGACCTCTGCTCTGCCTAACCTCTCACCACTAATATTTATCCTGTCTGCTTTTTCTAATCAGTGAATAATACTGATTCACAATATATTCCATCTACCATGTTCTAGCCAATTTACTTAAACTATCCAAATCTACTTCAAACGCCCTTGTATCCTCCTCACAACTTATACTACAACCTAGTTTAATATCGTCATCAAATTTGGAAATATTACAACTGGCATGCACATCCACTTATATAGATTATGAACAGCTAGTACTGACCTAGCACTGATCCTTGTGGGTAAGTAACAGCCTGCCATCCTAAGAACTTTCTACTTGCTGCTTATTAACCAATTCTTAATCAATACAGAGACAATTCCTCCAATCTCATTTATTTATTAACTAATGTGTGAGATATTATCAAAAACTAGCTTAACATTCAAATACACCACATCTACTCGTTCTCTTTTATCCTTAAACCACTCCAGTACACACATGTTGACTCTGCTCAATTTTATCATTGTTTTCTAAACATCCAGTTGTCACAAACTTTATAATTTTTAACATGTTCCTGCTACTAATGTCAAACTAATAAGTCTGCAGTTATCCTTTCACCAACTTCCTCCCTTTTTAAATACCAGGGCTACATTTGCCACTTTCTAGTCTGCATGGAACTTTCTAGAATCTACAGCCCTCATTATTTCTCAAGCCACCGCCTTCATTCTCTGGGATGAAGCTCATCTAGTCCACTGGATTTATCATCTGTTAATTCTGTTGGCTTTTTAAGTTCTATCTCATTACCCAATACTAATTTTTTTTAATTTCTCAGTGTCGCAAGTCACTGGTTATTTCTGGGAGATTTTCTGGATCTTCTTTCTTGATGACAAACACAAAGCAAATGTTAACTTTCTCTATGATTTCCACGTTATTCACTATAAATTATCCTGTCCCTATATGCAAAAGCTTCACATTTATCCTAGATAATCTTTTATTTTTTACCTAAATAAACTTTTGCAGTCCTCCTTTGTGTTCCTCAATCATTTGCATTTTTATTCTTTTTCCCTTTCTTAATGGTAAGACCATAAGAAATAGGAATAAGAGTAGGCTTTTCAGTTCTTCAAGCCTGCTCGGCCATTCAATGGGATCATGGTTGATCCAACATTCTTCACGTCCGTTTCCTGCCCTTTCCCTCTTTTTTTTATACTTTCTACTTCCTTTAACCAGTTCCGCTTCCTTCAAATCTGAGCTGCCTCTCACATTCCAATCTCCCTGACAATCTAGTTTATTTGTGGATGCAGGTTTGCTTGCTGAGCTGGAAGGTTCATTTTCAGACATTTCATCACCATACTAGGTAACAGATCCAGAGGCTCACTGAAGGTGTTACCACTGAAGGTGATGAAATGTCTGAAAATGAACCTTGCAGCTCAGCGAGCAAACCCCAAATCCAGAACCTCAACCTGAGCTACAAAACTTCTCAAAACTCATTAGTTTATCTGTGCTCACGCTTGTGGAGAATTCTCTGTAGAGATAAAGAGGTTGTGAGTAAGGGATTCAGCCTCCTCATAACTCTCATCCTTCACCTCTCTGGTGAGACAGAACATTGAGAAATAGGTATTAAAGAGGTTAACCTGCCTATTTTGGTTAAGAGGCAGACAGAGGACCATTTATTGTATGTGGGGGTTGTTCTTTCACCAAGTGTAATAATTCCCTGACTGCAGAGCCTATACCTTTTGGCATGCATGTCTGTTGAATTCTAGCCCTGCCAGATGAGCAAGTCATTTTTTTCCCCAGTGTGCCCCTCCCAACAAACCTGATACCTTGTTGGAAAGTTTTGTTAGTGTTCAGCATGTCAATCTGTTCATTGATCAGAACTGACATTGGCATCTTATTGAGCAGCTGTAAGTCATCTGTCAATCTCCTGCACATAATCTTTGACCAAGCTTGCCAAGCAAAGCGTTGGCATCTTTTTTCTTCTCATTTGATCTGCTTGCCTGGTGTGACTTTGTCACTTGTTAAGTACAGATTCTAAGCTCCAAGCATCATTGATGTGAGGCAGCTCAACACCTTTCGACTTGGGACCTGCCCAGCCTGAGGTGGTGCTGGCTGACCAATGAGATACAATGCTCTGTCTCACTATTGATTCCCAGTACCTATTCTCCACACCAGTAAAACTGGGTTTAATTATTTATGACTTATGTTTCCCATTTTGTGTAAATAATCTGTAATAAAAATGGAGTGCCCTTACCTGGGCTGAATTTATGGATACCTGGGCTGCCCAATCATCAAAGTCACTTTCTCAACATCACCAATTGAGCACAAAGGAATGTAAAGCACTATATTTGAGACTGCCTTGATTGCAGGAGCTGTTGGAAAGATTACATATTTAGAAACCTATCTGGCTTTAAGCTCCACTCCAAACTTTTGTCAGGTTTTTGCCTTCAACTCTTCCAAGGTATCCACAAAGCAGTGGAGTTATTTGCCCACAGCTGGGATTTTAGTTCGTTAGTGGCTGAGCTTGCCCACACACCAGCGGGTCTGGAAACTGTATGCCTGGAGCACAAACACACCAGGTTCCTCAGATGTTTTGGCATGGGGCTACAGGGATGCACTGCTGAGAACTTACCAATGGAGAGGCTGTGGACTGACAGGAAAAGATTCCCACTTGGCTCTCTTTTTCACATTGCTGCTAGTGGAGGTGAAAAGCAAAGTAGCACATAAAAACAGAAGGCTGCATGCTAACTTTCATCACCCACACAACTGGACTCAACATATTGACTTGTTCAACACATTTGAAGGTATATTGCAAATGAATTAAAGTTGTACTTATGGCGAAACAAGCAATCTACACTTAATGGATGGAGGCTTAAAATGTATATTCCATTTTTTTAGTATCTTCGAAAACTTTAGTTCAAGCGATTGACATTCTGTACAGCTTGAATTGTCAAATAAAACAATTAAACAGAGCTATTCCAGTCACACTAGTGACACCACATGGTCAAGTATTGTAAAGCAAATACAGATAATGGACACTAAATTAAATGTCAATGTTTGCTATATGCTTATGTACTTCCGGGTAGTTATGTAGGTCAGACCTCTAAAAGTGCAACATTTGTCTGTCACAGAAATACTTGGTACTGTAACAAAATTAATTATTTTCATGCCAGGTTTCTTGTTGTTGATGGTATTAGACTGGGAAAATATTGAACTGTCATTCTCTTGAGGGGAAATAAATAATTTCATTCACAAATTATACTGAACCACAGTGAGAAATATCTTGATCTTATGTTCTATTGACTGTTTAGCAGCCCGTTCATGAGTGTTGATGTGGGGCCATTTATAATAATGTTCCTCATATTGCAGTCATTGAAAGTTTAGTATTCAAACAAAAACTTTGGTTTGGCTAAATTCAATGTACTTAACATAAATATGTTACATTATTGAAGCTCATATGTCTCACTTGCATTTTTAGGAAGGCATAATTTATAGTGAGTTAATACAGCATTGCACAATGCCAGCTCGATTTTACATTTAAGGTGAGCATAAATGATCTGAACAGTTCACAAATCTGTAGAATATTTACCTCAAATCTTTTAAAATGCTAAAATAACACATTGAACTAAAAGCATGCAAATATTTCATGCTGATGCATTAGACATTCAAGCATTTAAAATACATTTGCTTTTCATGCTTACTGGAGAAGATAGACAAATGATTTGTCTATGACACAAAAATTCAATTTTGTGTGCAGCATGATAGCATTGCTATCAAACTAATAAGTAAGTATCACAGAACGGATATTAATAAGTTTACCCATATTTGTTCCTGGTTAATATTAATAAAAATATAAAAACTAGCATCTTAATTGTATTACTGAATATCTGTGCCACAGAACTAGACATACCCTTTGCCATAGTGCGCCTGTATAGTTCGACACAAACAGTTACCTAAGTACCACATACCTTCTGTCCATCAAAAGCACGACAAATCCAATCCAACCCAATTACTGCCTCATCAGTCTACTCTCAATCAGCAAATAGATTAGATTAGATTACTTACAGTGTGGAAACAGGCCCTTCGGCCCAACAAGTCCACACCGACCCGTCGAAGCGCAACCCACCCAGACCCATTCCCCTACATTTACCCCTGCACCTAACACTACGGGCAATTTAGCATGGCTAATTCACTTGACCTGCACATTTTTGGACTGTGGAAGGAGACCGGAGCAAACGTACGCAGACACGGGGAGAATGTGCAAACTCCACACAATCAGTCGCCTGAGGCAGGAATTGAACCCGGGTCTCTGGCGCTGTGAGGCAGCAGTGCTAACCACTGTGCCACCATGCCACCCAAAGTGATATTCACAGTACTACCGAGCAGTCTGACTCGGCTCAATCTGCTCATCAATGCTCAATCTGGGTTTCACCATGGGCAGCCGAAGAATGTGATGCTGGAAAAGCACAAGCGATCAGGCAGCATCCGAGCAGCAGGAGAATCGACATTTCGAGCATCAGCCCTTCACCAGGATGCTGAACCAAAAACCTCAGATGCTGCATGACCGGCTGTGCTTATCCAGCACCAAACACTTTGACTCTGATCTGCAGTCCTCACTTTCTCTTGATTTTCACCATGGGCATTCAGCTCCACACCTTGATACGTCTTGGTACAAATATATACCACAACCTGAATTCTGAGATAAGGTGACATCAAAAATGCACTTGCCAAAGTGTGGCATCAAGAAGCCCAGGCAAAGCTGATGTCAATAATAATCAGAGGGAAAACTCTCCACTGGTTGGAGTCACATCTAACACAAAGTAAATAGTTACATTTGTCCAAAGCTAATCATCTCAACCAAAGATATCAATGCAAGGGTTTAACCAGGCTAATGTCCTCAGCCCAACCATTTATTAGCTGCTTCCTCAATGAGCTTTCCTCTATTATACAGTCAGATATTGATGTTCACTGATGATTGTGCAGTGTTCAATACTATTTTCAACTTCTTGGATCCTGAAGCAAGCTGCGGCCTTATCCAGCAAGACTTTGACACTTTTCAGGTTCAGGCTGGTAAATGATAAGTGCCACTCTTTCTCATGTAAATGATCACCACTATCAAGATAGAATTGCTGCATCTGTCTTTGACATTCATTGCCATTTCTATTGCTGAAGTTAACCACCATCAAAAATCCTACAGTTAACATTGACCAGGAACTTAATTAGACAAGCCATATAAATGCTGTGTCTACAAGAACAGATCATTGGCTATGAATTCTGTCATTAATAATTTACAACATAACTCCCCAAAGCCTACCCATTATCTACAAAGCACAAGTTAGGAGTCTGATGAAATGCTTTCCAGTTGTTTGGGTGCATGCAGCTTCAACAATACTCAGGAGGTTCAACACCAACAAACACAAAACAAGTCAATTGATCCATAACCTTAAACATTCATTCCTTCCACCACCAGTGAGAACAACATGTACCACAAGATATGCTACAGCAACCCACTAGGGTTCCCTTGACAGCACCTTCTAAACCCATGACTTCTGCCATTCGGAAGGGCAGCAGATGAATGGGAACACCACAACCTCCCTCCAGTCACTCACTCTCCTGACTTTTAAAAGTTATCACTGTACCTTGGCTGTCTGGTTTATGGAACTCCCCACCAGCACTCTGGGGGTATCTGTACTAGATGGACTGCACTGGTTAAGAAGGCAGTTCCCTCCACATTCTCCAGAACAATTGGGGATGGGCCATAATTGCTGGCCAGAGTTGTTCACATTCCAAGTAGAACAAAAATGGGGGCCAGTACATTTGCACTCATGTCAATACATAAAACAAAATGAAATACAGCCTTTGAAAAACACACAAAATAAACTGAGCTCTAACGTATCAAGAAATGCATGTGGGATCTAGGACTAACACCACACTATTGTGTATAGTTATTGAATGAAGGCCAATTTGAGATGTGTTTTTTTTTGGAAAAGCAGCAGTGAGTTATACCAGCAAAACAGGCATTTAACTCCATGTTTTTACTTTTATGAAAACCTGCAGGGATCTGCTCTCTTTTAACAGCAATGAAGAAGATTCAATAATTTGAGTGAATTGAGGACAAGCCAGCTATCTAGTAGAAAAAGAATTTCTAAAAGATTACAGAAGTGTTTTCTTTTTTATAAACTCATGGGTGTAAATGCTTGTGTAGTTCAATCAATTATCCTAGGACTCTGTAGTCATAACATTTACTATATGTCATTTTCAGGTATAACAAAGCTTGCTGATTTTTTCAAGCTAGATTTGGTCTTTGAAAGTTTAGGTCAAAAATGGTATTTATTCTAACATATTAGCCTTGGCATTCAATTCAAGCTGCAAAAGCTATATTTTTTCCTTACTCAAAACCAGATAGATTAAGTTCACTTTTGCTAGCTATGATTCTGAGATACAGTTTGATCATCACAAATTCAGAATATATTATAATACATGACCTATTATAAAGATGAGTAATCTCATTCTGCCTCATGCAACTGATAGTGAATGAAAGATGTAAAATACTTTGCTTGAATGAAATCAAAGCTCTGTTAAAGAAGAACCTTTTTAATGTAACACAAGGGATATTAAATATACATTAAAATCAGGAATTATCTTATCTTTCTGAAACTGTAATGTAAAAAATAGACTAAGACCCATATTAAACTTAGTCACTCAGAAGATATAGCAGCTATATAATAGCAGTATTGTGTGTCCTGATAGGCTGAAGTATGTTATGCATGACTAACCCATCTCTCTGTATTTTATTCATTCTATTCTCTTTACACTTTTGATATTTTAAGTAGTTTTCTCTACTCGGTAAAGATAAGTAAATGCAATATCACGCTATTCAAAAGTTTTAAAAGGCCTACTGAGAAGCTGCAATCAAAAGACTTTTTTATAGTTCTTTACTTAGAAAGGAATATCATTATAAAGGAAAATGAAAAGAATATTTGTCTTTCTTTAATATAAGGCATAAGAAATTCTAATTTCTCGTCACAGGAGACAACATTTCTGTTGGATATTTATATTTCTTTGGCAACATTTACTTAACGAAAGCAAGGAAACAACAAGGAAGTCCTGCTGATCTTAGTGTTAACAAGAGGCAACTGGAGTTTAATAAAATAATTACACCTTCATGTTTTCTGTCACCTTTATAGGTTTATAGCCTTGAAATTCCCATTCATACTCCTGGGACTCTTATTGAGCATCGACTATTTACTGTGATGGCAGTAATTTGATGTAACAACTCACAATGTTTTTACAAATTTTAGATATATAGGAAATATTCATTTTTTCTGTTTCTGAACAAGTTTTCTATTGGCAGCCAATCAAGAAAAAAAGGTCTTGTATTGACAGCTTTCATGCTTATGTTTAATGGAAATGAATAGACATAGAAAGAAAGTAAAGAAATGAAGCTGTGTGAAAATGGGAAATAATAGAAGTATGACTGCATAAGTCAGCGTATCCATAGGCAGAATCTTCAAGACCCTGAATGACATGGGAATGGCAAGTCAATTGGGAAACTATGGCAATATTGGAAGTGATGGGATTCTCAATGTTAAGAAAAAGGATTCCAAATCGGCTGACAGGTTTTGAACGATAAGATAAAAATTTCACTGGAGAGCAGCAAGTAGTTTATTTTCTTATCATTATCTAATATTGCTTCATTTATAAGCAGTTTCTATTCTCCCACATGCTGGGTAGAAACCGAACAGCTATGATATCTGACATGGAAGTCAGAACAGGTGCCTGGCAGATGCACCTTGTCATTAGGGCAGCACAATGGCTGAGTGGTTAACACTAATGCCAGGGACCCGGGTTCGATTCCAGCCTCAGGCAACAGTCTGTGTGGAGTTTACCCGTTCTCCCTGTGTCTATGTGGGTTTCCTCTGGGTGCTCCAGTTTCCTCCCATGATCCAAAAGATGTGCAGGTTAGGTGAATTCGCCATGCTAAATTGCCCATAGTGTTCAGGAATGTGTAGGTTAGGGGCATATGTAGGGTAGGGGACTGGGTTTAGGTGGGTTACTCTTCGGAGGGTTGGTGTGGACTTGTTGGATGGAAGGGCTAGTTTCTAAACTGTAAGGATTCTAATCTGCTTCTCCAGGCTGCCATCTTGAACACAGGTTACACTCCATGTCTGCGTGGGTTTTCTCCAGGTGCTCCGGTTTCCTCCCACAGTCCAAAAATGTGCAGGTTAGGTGAATTGGCCATGCTAAATTGCCCGTAGTGGGTAAATGTAGGGGAATGGGTCTGGGTGGGTTGCGCTTCGGCAGGTTGGTGTGGACTTGTTGGGCCGAAGGGCCTGTTTCCACACTGTAAGTAATCTAATCTAATCTAATCTAATCTAATCTAATCTAATCTAATCCATGGGCAGCAACCACCCATGGTTCCCATCCACAATGGTTGGCATTGGACAGGTACCAACCTCACTACATCGTAATGGCACATCTCCATTTCGATTATAACATAGCTCTCCACTCCAGTAATGCACTTTGGACTACAATATCACCTTTCATTATAATGCTGTTTCCAGGACACTTTGTGAGCAGGGACAAGCACCCACATAATGGATTGTACCAGGGTGCACCTCAGGGCTCCTCACTTGCTCTATTAGTGTTCACACATTCTGCGACTACTTGGATGCTCATAATATCTCTGCCTTGCCTTGTCTTACCTTTTTGCACTTTGGCACCATATTGAGAACTTAAAGATGCACTGTACTTCTGTCTTGATCCCCTGTCTGACAACAGTCCCCCTTCTTTTGACTGAGGACTACTCCCCTTAGACTTTGCAACTAACATGCCTGTGTGCATACCGTGTAAATTTCTGGCACATATTGTGGCTGTGATACTTCTGTAGCACAGTCTTGTAAATCAACATGTCTGCTTTCTTCACTGCCCATAGCTGGAAAATATGGCAAATGCCTGGTATTGTGTCTGTAAGACAAGAAAGTATGGAGAGCCTGTAAGTTCCAAATAATTAGGGTGGCACAGTGGCTCAGTGGTTAGCACTGCTGCTTCACAGCACCAATGTCTCAGGTTCAATTCCAGCCTCAGGTGACTGTCTGTGTGGAGTTTGCACATTCTCCCTGTGTCTGTGTGGGTTTCCTCCGGATGCTCTGGTTTCCTCCCACAGTCCAAAGATGTGCAGGTCAGGTGAATTGGCCATGTTAAATTGCCCATAGTGTTAGGAGCATTAGTGAGAGGGAAATGGGCCTGGGTGGGTTACTCTTCGAAGGGTTGATGTGGACTGATTGGGCCGAAGGGCCTGTTTCCACACTGGAGGGAATCTAATCGAATCATAATGCAGCAATGTGCAAAAATGTAAGTCCAATCAGGGCAGATATGCAGTAAGTATCCAAGTAGGTGCAGAATGAGTGAACGCTAAAAGAGCAAGCTATGAGTCTGAAGTAAGAGATGGGTGCCTGTCCCTGTGCACAAAGTAGTATTACAACCTAAGATGTTAGTGCAGTCCAAAATGCAGCGCAGATGTGGTAAACTGTGTTCTAAGTTAGTGTGAAATGTACCATGATGCAGTAAGAGTGGTGCATGTCTGATGCCAACCTTGGCAGAAAGAGGGTGCAGATGCAGGTAACCGCTGCCCATGAAACATACCCTGAGATGTTGGAGCCACCAGGAACTCACTGTGATCATTGGCTATGGTGGGCTGGGCACGTCGTCTGCAATACTGATACAAGATTCCCCGAGCAGGTGCTCTACTCTCAGCTGTGAAATGGTAGGTGAGCCTCAGGTGGACAGAGGAAGCTCTTCAGTGATACCCTCAAAGCCTCACTGGCAAAGTGCGGCATTCCAACAGACACCTGGGCATCACTGGCCCAAGACCATCCAAAGTGGAGTAGAAGATCCAGGAAGGCGTCGAGCAGCTCAAGACTTGCCGTTGGGAGAAAGCAGAAGCCAAGTGAAAATGGTGAAAGGAACATGCTACCACACCAATGCCTCACCCACCTCTTTCTGTGACCACCATCTGCCCCAAGTGTAGCAGAGTCTGCAGAAACCACATTGGCCTATACAGCCACCTGTGCACTTACCCTGAGAATAGAAGAGAGTCATCTTCATCTGTGAGGGACCACCAATTACTGTGGCTATCATGTTCAGAACTGTCACCATCTGGTTTCTCTCCAGTGTGTGGGACTATAAATGAGGTGAGATTAGATTGTTCTGAGAAATAATATATGCAAATTGATCTCTGGCTGCTCATTGGTGATATTCCCATCTCACCATTTACACCTTGCATAGAAAATCAGACTTTTATCTTGACATTGAGAATTTTACTTTCTTAATCTCCTAATTCACTTGCTGTTGCCCACAGCATTCAGGGGTTGGGAAAATAGAGCCGAGTGACTTTTTTTTTCCCTGTGATCAAGCTAAAGAATCCATCTTGATATATCAAAGACATTTTAACAGCCTAATTGTACTTCCAATGTTTCCCATTTATACAATAACACATTTGTTTTTACAAATCAAGATTAACTGTCAGGACAAAATTTAACCAAAATAAAAAGAGCAAATAACAGTATTTTTTTAAAAATTGCTCGCTCAAAGAACTAAAATTAAGTGAGCAGATATAGTATTTACCATTAAAGACAATGTTAAACTCATAAATTGCTTTAGAAGATGATAATAACTAGATTACTAATTGTAAAAACTATTTTGCACTGATCTGCTGATCATTGGTATTTTTGTTTAGGGATTGTTTCTGTTGATGACATGCACTATGTGTTGGAGAATGAAATATTTTTCACTATTATCATCTATTATTATACCTGCCTAGCATGGTCATAAGAAGAATCAGATACCCATGAAACGTTGCTCTCATCTCTCTAGTCTGCCACTTAGGCAAGAGCTTGTTCTATATACTAATCGTGAAAGAAATGTTATTGGGTAATCTTCAACTTTCCATCCAGGCATAAAACAGACAGTTGTGGACCAGCACCAATCATAGAAAGCATCCAATTTTAATTTCCATTTGAATTAATTGCACAGATCCTTTAACAGGCAGTTCATTAAAGATTTGTGCACCTTGTGTCTTTCGCTGTGTCTCACACAAACAAAACAGGAGTGTGAGAGGCTCTGTTCACTCTGAGAGCTGGTTCTGAGGGAGCTGGGTCAGTGTCAAGGACTCTTCCATGTGAAAAAAAAAACAGGCAGCTCATCAGCATCTTTTCCTGTTGAAAATCTCCTCATACAAGAATAAAGAACAATACAGCACAGGAACAGGTCCTTCATCCCTCGAAGCCTGAGCCAACACATTTTGCCCCTCCATATTAAAATTGTCTTAATTTAAGGGATCCATATCCCTCTATTTCTTCCTATTCATGTATGCATCCAGTTGCCTCTTGAATGCTGCTATTGTGTCTGCTTCCACCACCTCCTCTGGCAACATGTTCCAGACACTCACCACCCTTTGTGTGGAAAACTTGCCTTGCGCATGTTTGTTAAATTTGCCCCTGCCCTGCATCTTGAACCTGTGTCACCTAGTAATTGACCTCTCCACCCTGGAGAAAAAGCCTCATAATTTCCACTCTATCCATGCCATTCACAATCTTATAAACTTCTTTAATTTTGGATCTATTTATAATATTATGACACTCTTGCCTTAGTGTGCCTTAGTCCCATTCAATAAAGGTTCCACAACAATTGTATTTTCCATTTCTCACATAGACCATCTTAAAGCTTCTATGAACAGTTTCATTATCCTGGTGGTTATGGTATGTTGGTGGTTGTGAGTTCTAATCCTACCATGGCAAGTTGGAAAACTGAATTCATTAAGACCTAGTATTAGATAAAATTATAGTGAAAATTATGCTAAATTATTGTAAAAACCCAACAGTTTCACGAATGTCCTTTTAGTAACTATAGCCTGTCAACTTAACACAGTATGGCCTACATATACCTACAGCACCAAGATACCCATGGTCTTGGCTAACTAGAGATGGCTAGTGAACATGTCCTCACTAATAGCCTGGGAAAAGCTATATTAAAATGTACAAATATATTGAAAATTACCATTGGTTTTATGCTATGTTTCAAACCCACCAGAAACTGGGCTGAGGCCAGCCAAGTACATTTGATATCAAAGCCTTACATTTGACAGAGACATCCCACTTACTGAGCTGGTTTTGGCATGAGGTCCAATAAATAAAAGATGAAGTAAACATGGGTAGCGTTTTCTCCATGTGTTCATTGTGATTAGATTTAGAGAACAACATTGAGAGAGGCCTGGGAAGACCATTATCGGGGACAAAAACTCAAGGAATAACAGAAGGACAATGTATCTTCAATGAAAGTGAATTATTTGGAGTGACATTTCATGTTTTTCTCCAGAGCTAGAATCTTCTGTACACTGATCAGGCTACAGCTATACATATTATGTGACTCGATTTTTGATTTAAAATAAAAGCAACCATGATAATGGTTCTGATCACCTAGAATAGAACAATATCAGGCTGAAATGTGAGCAGTACAGAAACAAATATGTGATTGCTTTCAAATTTAATTCAGCAAGCTTCCACTTTCACATTTCAAAAGCTAAATTTGATTACTTTTTGTTTGCTGCAGCTATGTTTTTGAAACAAATCTTGATTTCTAAAGAAAATGCTGTACAATTTCAAAATTTAAGTCTGCACTCATAGTTGTGGTAATTTGAGAGAAAGGACTGGGTAAGTTAGTTTGTCAGACTATAATATTTAGAGTTTAGGTGATGGGTTTTTAACCACTAACTTCAATTTTATTGATTTTTTTTGATTCAAGGAAAAATAATTCTTTTCAAAGTCTCTCAGACATTTCATTATCTCCATTGCTTTCTTCTGGATATTCAATTCTGCTCAATATCACCTACAGACTGGAGATTCAGCTAAGTGGGAAATTAGCATGTGTTCCAGTGTCTGGCGATGCCATGTGGTTATGTTGAAGTAGCTGTGTAGTATTGTGTTAGAATCTAGTAAGCGATAGATATCTGTCCCATTAGTAGCCTGTGCAACTTACAGAAAAATAATTGGTGCAGTGCAATGATCTTGCCAAAAGAAAGAATTATAATATTCTTTTTACTATGGAAATTACGTAGTAAAATGGGAACTGGTGGGTGATACTTCCAGGATGTACAATTTTAAACATTAAATAGAAAGCTTAGAAGAAGAGGAACCCTACCTATTCCTTTGAAAATGATGGACTCAAAAGTATTTAAAGATTGTGGACAGTGGTGAGACAGTGGGGAAAATACAGGGAAAACAAAGAAATAAGATGTTTGACATTGAGAACAATGTCCAATTTTGCACATAAAGTTTTTGAAGTACTTGACGAAAATTGCAGTAATGAGCAAGATTCTTTCAAAAACATAGCTGCAACAAACAAAAAGTAATCAAATTTACCTTTTCAGGCATTAGCATCTTATTATTACCAAAGCTCATCTCATTTACACAGATATTGCTATTTGCCCAGATAGCGAATAGAAATTAGATGGTAGCAATGCCTGGCTTGAAAGTCAGAAGTTACCCAGCAATTGCAGCTCGCTGGCATCTTACATTGGCATCAAACCCGATCAGTAATTGCTAACATGGTGGGAGACAATAGATTATGGGAGGGCACAGGACATTATGGGAGAGATGTTATCGACGATCACCACCCTGGCTTTGATTTGGAGGCAGTGCATTATTATCTTGGCCATTGCTACGTTGTCGGCTTGGGGCTTTGGGGTAAACTGGGGAGATGAACAGTTTTAAAAAAAAGAGTTGAGTGGAAACGTGGAGTTGCCAGGGTGTGCAATACAGAATGGAAAATGAAGATTGGGTGGGGAGAGATGGAGGAGGTTTGCCAGGGAGACAATGAGAATAACAAGTGGAGACTGCAACAGATTTTCTGGAACATGAGCTGGGGAGTCTTCCATTTTGATCTTTTCTCAACTGGGCAATGCAAATGAAAACTGGCTGCCAAAGCACCAAGTGTAGGCGGACTTTTTGTGTTGTTTTGGCTGCAGGAATAAGTACCACTTGTGGACAATATACTGCCCATTAAAGCAATTGCTTTAAGTAGACAGTCTCGGATTCCAGGTTAAAGACATCTACAATCACAAAATTCTGCATGTTCACCTCATGTATTTACCATGTCATTAGAACACAATTCCTAGCCAAAACCAATCCTTTCTGTGACATTGATTATGACAGATTACTCCTAGTCATTTCTGTGAAGAAGAAGTAATCACAGGTAATTTTTAACATTCCCTCTGGAAACCATAGTTCCCAAACACATTCCAAGGTCTGATATATTGCATTAAGGTGTGGAGCAGATTTTGCATGACATTTAACTGAAGGTGTGTTGGAAAAGGCTCTTTTATGTAATGCTCCATTCTTGAGTGACGTGCGGAGAAAACAGTTTCAGCGAACATACTGCACTTACCATCTCCTATCGGACTTGAGCAGCATGGATTTTGAAGTATACATAGGAATAAGATCTACCATGTCAAAGATCCATGTAACAGTATCCCATGGTCTCCTTGTTGAAAGTCTCCATGTCCCACTGTATCAGTTAATATGTGCATTTATGTGTACATCAACTGCTGAGTGAT
Source organism: Chiloscyllium plagiosum (assembly GCF_004010195.1). Taxonomy (NCBI): domain Eukaryota; kingdom Metazoa; phylum Chordata; class Chondrichthyes; order Orectolobiformes; family Hemiscylliidae; genus Chiloscyllium; species Chiloscyllium plagiosum. The sequence goes on from NC_057726.1 coordinate 36,959,374, forward strand.
CACAGTTTGAAGGATCTACCTTGATTTCAAGACCCCCACATAGGCTCATAGGAACCAACTCCAATGGATTCAGCCACAGCAGGTTTATTTTGCTACCACTGCTACCTTGTCCATAGATAGTAAGGAGGATTACATCAATTAGTGAGCTAGGGCCAGTCACTACTTCCAATGGTTGCCAACAGCCTCCAAATGAAACAGTCACATTAGAAGGTCCCCATAGGATTTGGAGGTGGTACAGGACACCAACAGTTTTTCAGCCGCAATGTCTTCATTCATAGGAAAAGTTTCCATTTAATCAATATCCAGGTCATTTGTGATCATCCCTTCCACATTATAGAAGTCTCCAATATAGCAGCGGCGGCAAGTTAGGCAGTGTTCAGGTTCCTTGCTCCATTCACTTCAGGTGGCCACTTGCCCTTTTCTTTCCTTACCATTTTTGTCTTCTTTCTTTTTCTTTGTCTTCTTCCTGTTTGTGGTGGCAGAGGGGGTAACATTGTAGAGGGCCGGAGTGGGACTCTTGGTGAGATGGCAGCCTAATCTGGTGACTAAGAACTCCTGGTTGTGGTGGGCCCAGAGGGAGTGACTTCAGGCATCAACAAAGCAGCAACAGAGCCAGGGACTCCTGGTTGTAGTAGACCTGGAGCGGGGACACCTGGTTATCGGTGTGGCATGGGCATCAGCTCCCAGTTGTGGTATGCCCAGAGCCAGGCTCTCCTGGTTGTTGGCAAGGTGCAGGAGAAGCAGAGGGCCGAAACTGAGTCCTGCATGGCACCCAGCACCGGCAGCCCTTCGGCAAGGTGGGCCCAATGATGAAGAAATGGTATCTGAAGAGTGGCAACTCCAAGGTTGGTGGGTCCAGTGCAGATGTCAGTGCGGGTTTGTTGGTTAACCAGCTCAGGGCTCATGGTGGAGACGGCAGAATGAAGATTGACTTTCTTTCAACTTTGTCTTTTTATTCTTGAAGTATTCGAATCACACCGGATTGTGGCGAAAGTTGAAGATTTTCAGAGTTTGACCTTGTTATTCATCGTAGAGTACATATGACAATGAGTCACTCATTCATTCAATAATTCATTCAAGTATCCAAAGGTAGCCTGGAAGCCATGATGTCTATATATTTAATAACTCTCAGGTTCATTCCAACCAACAGGTGCCATACAAAGTCAGTTGATTGGAGACATGGACTACATTTGGCAACTATGGCTAATGACTCCGTTACACAACATTGTGGATGGAACTGAGCATTGATAGAATTCAGGCAGCACTGAATCGACAGCCACTTCTAATACAGTTGAGTTAGATGAAGTCATCATTCATTGACTGTACATTTGTTGATTCTGGAATGGCAAGCAACCCTTGTTTATTTCCAAATGCAAATAGAGCTTATTAGTTTCCTCATTTTTCATGTTGTGTAATAACAGTTAACATTAACAACTGTTTGAGTGCCTTACAATATTTGATGTTCCCATATTCAGCAATTACAAGATATTGTGCAATTGCGAGCAATAGAGTAAGAATAGCATTCCTTCAGACTTCCAACATCAGCTGATGCTAAGACCATAAGACATAGGAGTGGAAGCAAGGCCATTCAGCCCATCGAGTCCACTCCACCATTTAATCATGGTTGATGGGTGTTTCAATTCCACTTACCTGCACTCTCCTTGTATCCCTTAATTCCTTGCGAGATGGAGAACTTATCAATCTCTGCCTTGAAAACATTTAATGTCCCAGCCTCCACTACGCTCCATGGCAATGAATCCTACAGGCCCAACACTCTCTGGCTGAAGAACTGTCTCCTCATTTCCATTCTAAATTGACCTCTTCTAAGTTTAAGGTTGTGTCCACAGGTCCTAGTCTCTCTGCCTGACGGAAACAATTTTCCAGTGACCACCCTTTCTAAGCCATGCATTATCAATGTAAGTTTCTATTAGATCTCCCCTCAACCTTCTAAACTCTAATGAATACAATCCCAGAATCCTCAACCAATCATCATATGTTAGGTCTACCATTCCAGGGATTATCCATGTGAATCTCCACTGGAAATGCTCCAGTGCCAGTATGTCCTTCCTGAGGTGGGGGGCCCAAAACTGAACACAGTATTCTAAATGGAGCCTAACTAGAGTTTTATAAAGTTCCAGAAGCACATCGCTGCTTTTATATTCCAACCTTCTTGAGATAAGTGATAGCATTACATCTGCTTTCTTAATCACAGACTCAACTTGCAAATCAACCTTTAGAGAATCCTGGACTAGCACTCCCAGATCCCTTTGTACTTTAGCTTTATGAATTATCTCACTGTTTAAAAAATAGTCCATGCCTGTCTTCTTTTTTCTGAAGTGCAAGACCTTTCATCAGCCATTTCCGAAACCACTCTCCTAAACTGTCTAAATCTTTCTGTAGCCTCCCCACCTCCTCGTTACCACCTGCCTGTCCGCCTAACTTCGTATCATCAGCGAACTTTGCTAGAATGCCCCCAGTCCCTTCATCCAGATCATTAATATATAAAGTGAACAGCTGCAGCCCCAATACTGAACCCTGCGGGACCCCACTTGTCATCGGCTGCAATTCCAAAAATTAATCTTTTATCCCAACTCTCTGCCTTCTGTCAAACAACCAATCCCAATCCCAATCCCTGCCAGTAGCTCACCTCGAACACCATGGGCCCTCACCTTATTCGGCAGCCTCCCATGAGGCACCTTATCAAAGGCCTTTGGAAGTCGAGATAAATAACATCCACTGGGTTTCCCTGGTCTAACCTACTTGTTACCTCTTCAAAGAATTCTAATAGGCTTGTCAGGTATGACCTCCCCTTAATAAATCCATGCTGACTTGCACTTCCAAGAATTTAGAAATCTCATCCTTAATGATGGATTCTAGAATTTTACCTACAACCAAGGTTAGGCTAATTGGCCTATAGTTTGTCTTGATCCTTTCTTGAACAAAGGATTGTTCAACAGCGATTTTCCAATCAGCTGGGACTTTCCCTGACTCCAGTGATTTTTTGAAAGATCACCGTCAGCGCCTCCTCTATTTCCTCAGCCACCTGTCTCAGAAATCTAGGATGTAGCCCATCGGGGCTGGGAGATTTATCGATTTTTAGACCTTTTAGCTTGTCTAGCACTTTCTCTTTTGTAATGGCTACCATACTCAACTCTGCCCCCTGACTCTCCTTAATTGTTAGGCTATTACTCATGTCTTTCACTGTGAAGACTGACACAAAGTACTTATTAACTTCTTCAATTATTTCCTATCTCCCAGCCATCCAGCATCAATTTGGAGCTGCCCAATTTCTACTTCTGCCTCTCGTTTGTTTCTTATGTATTGAAAGAAACTTTTACTGTTGTGGTTCTGTTCGCCGAGCTGGAAGTTTTTGTTGCAAACGTTTCGTCCCCTGGCTAGGCGACATCATCAGTGCTTGGGAGCCTCCTGCGAAGCGCTTCTTTGATGTTTCCTCCGATGTTTATAGTGGTCTGTCCCTGCCGCTTCCGGTTATCAGTTTCAGCTGTCCACTGTAGTGGCTGGTATATTGGGTCCAGGTCGATGTGTTTGTATTTGTCCTGTGTTTTTGTGCTGAATATACGTCGGTGATGTTCCACACTGTCGGTAGATGCCAGTGTCGTACTGGTACTGAAACAGCTTGGCTTGGCAGGTGTCAAGTTCCAGAGCACACGTCGTGAGTATTATTGCCAGAATGTCGGTAGCATCCAGAACCTTTGCACTATTTGTCCATTTCTTTGCTGTTATTTGAAGTGATGGCGAGTCAGCGCCAGCTACCTCAGGCGGCAGAGCATAAATCTCCGAGGTGTGAAATCGTTCGCCACGCTCGGTACATTCATTTTACAGCTTAGTTTTCCTAGTTGGATCCCAGCTCTCCATTCCACTGGCAATGTCACCAGCCCAAAGAAGCGCTTCGCAGGAGGCTCCCAAGCACTGATGATGTCGCCTAGCTAGGGGACGAAACGTTTGCAACAAAAACTTCCAGCTCGGCGAACAGAACCACAACAACGAGCACCCGAGCTACAAATCTTCGCACAAACTTTGAAAACTTTTACTATCATTTCTAATATTACTGGCTAGCTTACCTTCATAATTGATCCTCTCCTTCCTTATTTCCTTGGAGAAAGTGAGGACTGCAAATGCTGGAGATCAGAGTTGAAAAATGTGTTGCTGGAAAAGCGCAGCAGGTCAGGCAGCATCCAAGGAGCAGGGGAATCAACGTTTCAGGCATAAGCCCTTCTTCAGGAACCATTGGATGCTGCCTGACCTGCTGCGCTTTTCCAGCAACACATTTTTCAGCTTCCTTATTTCCTTCTTTGTTATCCTCTGTTTGTTTTTGTAGTCTTCCCAATTTTCTGATTTCCCAGTGCACTTGGCCACTTTATAGGCTCTTTCTTTTTCTTTGATACATTTCCTGACTTCCTTTGTCAGCCACCCCCGGATAATCTTTCTTTTCTTTGAGATGAACCTCTATACTGTGTCCTCAATTACACCCAGAAACTCCTGCCATTGTTGCTCTAATGTCTTCCCCACTAGGCTCTGCTTCCAGTCAATTTGTCAATTCCTCTCTCATGCCCCTGTAATTACCTTTATTTAACTGTAACACCATTACATCCAATTTTACCTTTTCTTTTTCAAACTGCAGTCTGAACTCTACCATATTAAGATTGCGAGGCAAAAGTGAGGACTGCAGATGCTGGAGATCAGAGTCAAGATGCTGTCTCCTAAGTGTTCCCTAAGGAAGGGCTGCATCTGTAGCTTCATTCTTGTAACTACAACTAAAATGACAGGCGATCAGATAAGTGATGATTTAAAGTGACAATGTATTTACAAATGTAACATTCCATTTACAATGTCATGTCACCAATGCTATCTACATACCCTCAAGAATGTCTTATTTTTCTGTGCCCTTCACTATGTCCAGGTTCAATCCTGTGATTTGCAGTTGGACTGGAGGATGCCTGCCTTATAATGGAGCCTTTTGGCCTTGAAGATTTGCATAGGTGACCCTGGGACATTTGTAGCTAGAGGGCCTAGATGTACATAGAGTGTCCTGGACTAACTCAGGCTCATTCTCCTTGGCTTCTACTTGCTCAGGACTGTGGGATGCAGGCATGAAAGAATTGGAGAGTCCAGGAATTTCTGGAGAGTCTTGAAAGGAGACATTTAAGAGGCTGTATGTAGTTCCTCCTCTGGCTGGGTATTCCCTCACACCACTTTGATTCATTGAGGGGAATTCCTTATGGAAGTAGTTTGAAGCGAACTTGAAAGTTCGTTGAAGTCATGTACACAGTGTTCCTAACTCAGCTTGTGTTTCACTGTAATCATTCAAAGCATCCCAGATTTTTCCACACTGATCTATTATGTTCTATGGAGAACTTAGAATGGGAACTTGTTCTGTTTGCCACCCTTCCAGTAAGAAACAAAACAGTTTTAGTTTGAAGAGTCAAAACTGAATAAGTGCTTTTTAAAGAATAAGACAGATTAATAAAATTACTTTGTGGTTCTGATGCAAACCTCTTCTGAAGCAGTTGCAAAAAGTGAACCCATGATGTCTCAATCTCAAACAGGAAAGCATATGAATGTCAATTCATTTAGATTTTAGAACACTGTTACAGTAATATCTAACCAAATTAATCACATTGAATGCCACAGACTACAGTTTGAAATATAAACCACCAAAACAACTTAATGATAAGAGAATATAACATCAGTGTGGTGGAATCCAAAGAATCCTAATCGCTATTAGCATTAGCATTGAGGACTTCTGAAGGTACATTTGCTGGATCATCGAGGTCATCTGCAGGAGGAAAAGAAAATTATTTAGAGGGACTCCAACACATTTTAAATGTTTTTTTTCTATATTAAGTCAAGGTAGGTATGAGTGGAAAATGTATAGGCTGAGCCCTCCCACATTATGTTTGTGGCAAGTCATAAAAATGTGTTCACTTTGAAGAAAAAGGTTAATGCATTCATTTTGCATAAGCTCCAGCATCATAATCTTCTGCAGCAGAAAAGGAAACAATACTCAATTTGTTTGAGTTTGTAATGATTACTGTTGTACGGTGTTATTTTTTTAAAAATGCACAAGTGAAACACATCTAATTCAAAAACAGAAGAATCATTGTTGTCAATTCATAACAAATTCTTTATCCAAAAATACAAAGTTATTCCTATTTATTTATGGACTCCTCGTGATCAGCAGAACAGATCACCGTCATTCCTGCATGTTTTTTGCACATTAGTTAGTAAAAAGATTATTTTGTACAATAGCATTTTATCTAAGATTTGATTAAATCTTGATTGATTAAAAGAGTTGAGGCAAATTGCAAATCTGATTCCTGGTATGTGGAATGGCACTGTTAAATGCATTGTGCCACACAGTGGAAATGTATGGGTCTGCACTCATCATCTGAGGTGCAGTGTGGAGGACAAAACTTGCACATAGCAAAAAAAACAACTTATAGAAAATCTGAGTAATTCTTGAATATTTTTTATCAACCTGTTCTGGAGCAAGTAAAGCCAAGGTGCATAATAATTCACTGCTTCTCAAATTGAGCAGTTCTGAGGTTTTTTTCAAAAAGTTGCAGCATGTTTCTATGAAATAACTATTTTTAATAATAGCTTGGTAGTACAGAACTTAGACATTGTTTATTTATGTGTAGACACAATGTCTTCTCAGCTTGACAGCAACACCTTGTTATGGAGAATGCCACTCCTGCGTTTACTGCACAAAGTAGCAGTGTGAGACAGGTAGCTTCACCTGTTGCTCAAGCGTTTGAGACACTTGCTCATTCCACAGGAATCTGAGGTAGACTGGGCATCTTTTCGGGCCAAACATAGCAGTCAAAATTCTTTCATGAATTTCTGCAACATACAGCAAGTGGTGATCTGAACAGTGTAGCCAGTATGATATGATAGTTTTTATAGATCTGATCTTAGCATTTAAGTACATGGTGAGCAGATGACAAGTGCCCTATTCACAAAGTTGCCAGTCGGGTTGATCTTTTGCCACATTGAATTATAGGAATCCCAATATGCTCATTAATCAGTGAGCTTTCATTAGAAAGGAGTAGACAACACACTGGCAGATTTGTCAACTAACATATTATGAAAAAGGAGCTCATTTGATTATTCCACATCAGTCATAAATTTGAGCACAAAATGGAGTTTATCAGGCTGTGTAAAGAATATCTTTGAGGCATCTGCAGATTCAGATCTGGTAAATATTTCATTTAGATATCAGATAAATGCAAAGGGTAAGAGGAGGGTTGTCATTACATCGAAACTTCCTTCTCATCGTAACCAAATAGCGAGAGCTGAACCTAGGGGGATCCCATGGCAACACCACCTATTTGGCCATATATATTTGTCTATAGAAATTCTAATCCTGCATTCCATTTCTTTGTGAACTTATAAATTTTCTTTTTTAGAGTTCAACTTTATGAATATGCAAGAAGGAAAGACTTAAAAATATATAGCATCTTTCACAACCACTAGATGTCCCAAAGCATTTACAGCTATGAAAGTACTTTTAAAGTGTAGATACTGTGGTAATGTAGGAAATGTGAGCATCCAATATGTGCACAACAAACTCCCACAAGCAGCAATCTGTTTTTGTAATGTTGATTGACAATTACCTATGAACTTGGGAAATTAGAAGGAAAGACAGGTTTCCATAGAAGTGCATGTATATGTTGTTTATTCTCACTGAAACACAATATCTCATGATAAATTATTTCTCATTATTAGTATAAAATGAGTCCAATAAGTAAGTAAGTAAATCAAACACACATGAAAATGACAAACTTACAACACCCAAGCTTCAGACTGTAATTTTCTGAATTACAGGCAAGAACTTCTATCAGTTGAGACACAGCTGTCACTATGGGCTGAATCGCATGTATTTTAGTTGACTTTTTAGGAGTTTGTTGCCATGAGGCCTCACTATAACTTATTAAACGAACTACATTAATTACCTACCCGACTCCTGTGGTATCCCTCACAGACAATCTCGGCAAGACTGCTATGACCCTCCACTCAGCAGATATCCACTGGAAGCATGGTAGCCCTGTGCCCATATTCAAAAGGCTGCTGGGCATCCAGACAAATGCTGGCATTCAAGACTGTTCTGTTCATGGATGGAAATGACAGAGAAAGGGAAGATGGTGCTCCAATTCTCCCACAAGGGCCTGGGATGATCCTTGTCAAGCAGGTGGTATAAAGGAGTTCCTTCTTGGAGGACCAACAGATGAGGCGACACCTGCAGACTCTGGCAGCCTAGTCTGAGGTTCCTCCTCAGGTCAGTGCCATCTCCGCTTTGTGGAGGAACAGCCAGCCATGTCAATAGAAGGTCAAAGACCTTCTTTACTGTGCCAGGGTAAGTGCCACACTCTTGTTTTCCATATCACACTCACTTCATCTCTTCTACTGTACCACCTCCCACCAAGGTTCAGACTCTGCTACTCTCCATATTGGTACAAACAATGACTGCAGATGCTGGAAACCAGATTCTGGATCAGTGGTGCTGGAAGAGCACAGCAATTCAGGCAGCATCCGAAGACAGGCAAAATCGACGTTTCGGGCAAAAGCCCTTCATCAGGAATAAAGGCAGAGAGCCTGAAGCGTGGAGAGATAAGCTAGAGGAGGGTGGGGGTGGGGATAGAGTAGCATAGAGTACAATAGGTCAGTGGGGGAGGAGATGAAGGTGATAGGTCAGGGAGGAGAGGACTATCACCTTCATCTCCTCCCCCACTGACCTATTGTACTCTATGCTACTCTATCCCCACCCCCACCCTCCTCTAGCTTATCTCTCCACGCTTCAGGCTCTCTGCCTTTATTCCTGATGAAGGGCTTTTGCCCAAAATGTCGATTTCAAAGCTTTTCGGATGCTGCCTGAATTGCTGTGCTCTTCCAGCACCACTGATCCTACTCTCCATATTGCCTGCAACATCATCCTTCACTCGCTCTTGCCTCCCAAAGGCCCACACCACTAACTCTGCAGGGTGGCACTTCCACCACTTCTGCAGGGAAACATTCTGCTCGACCAGAAATCACCTCCTCAATCTCTGAAGGTAAGAGTACTGAGGCCCCCAAAGGAAGCACTAGTCAGGCTGACTCCTGCTTTACCCAACAATTTAGATACTGCTACCTCAATGGGAAAGTTAGGCTTGGAGAGTGTGGGATTACAATCTAGTGAACACCTCACTCTGCATCTGGCTGGGGAAGAAATGCCCAAGGTCGCTGGCACTCAGATGACTGACACAGACCAGGCGCTTGCTCAGTACCAGGCAGGAACGGACACTATGGTGTCAGCAATGAAGGTCTTTATCTGCATGCACAGGACAAATAGCAGACAGGCATGTGAGGTGCAATAGCCCACATTGCTAGAATCTGCAGCAATGCAGCAAACAAGCAAACAGTCTGCTCCTGAGACAGCCACAGACAGCCAGATCCAGCACACTCTGCTAGAGAGGTACACAATCTCTCATTCCAATACCTCACCCATTGGTCCTCAGGACCTAGTACTTCAAGAAAGCTGGCATGCACTGTGCTGCCAGGAGGAACTCAGCTGGAGGTGAAGGCACAGTGAGGCCCCTCAATAGTCTCCTCTCAGGATACCACAGAGGTGGTCAGGGCCTCCAACTCCACCCTGCCTGCCCACCTCCCAAACTTTGGAAGTTCAAATCAAGGAGGTTAGTTTGCCTCTGGCAAGGGGATCCTCAGCATGTTTGGCCCATCTAGGCCATTAACATCCTAGGGGTCACCTGGCCAAACCTCCAGGGTTAGGGCTCTACTGCCAAGCAGACTCTGTCCATCTTGGCTGTGGGGAGTGCAGTAAGATGCAGTCAAAGTGAGGGGAAGAAAATTTACTGAGGGCATTTTGGTGGAACAGGTGACAATGACTTATGAATGATTGATTGTGAACATTAGAATAATATTTCTCTTGCTTTAACCATTCATCCAGTTGTTAGTCTTTCTGTGTCAGACTATATAGTTACACTCTCTGGCAGCATTTCATGGCAACAATTAAGATTCCATGGATGAAAATCTTCTATTTGGAGAGCCTACTGCATCATGGGAAAGCAAGATGAACATTGTGTACACATGGCCTTGTTGGCTGCTGGCACCTTTGGCCCTCCTGTGCAATACACCTATTGTTTTACCACCTCCATGGCCAAAGTGCTGCTGCTAAAGAGTCACTCAGCAATGTCTGTGGCAGTGAGGTGCAATACACAGACAGGGCCAAAGGTTTAGAATGGCCAAGGAATAGGGACCCTCAGATCTATGTCATGGATAGTACATGAATCTTTAAGTGTAAAAGACCTAACATTTGGGACCCCCTTCCTCTGAAGTAGGAATACTTATCCCCAACCCCCTATCCAGAGTACTTTCTTCTACATTGCACACTTTTGATTTCTAATACTATTTATGGAGACAGTTATAACTTTTCATCCTTTGGCTTCCAGTCTTTGCCTGAATATGTCAGTGACCCCTGAACAATTGCATCCTATTTCTGGTAGTCCATCTCCCAACTCCCATAAGCTTCACAAGTCCCTAACTCCCAAGTCTACACATGCCCGCATTCTACCTTTACCATCAGCTCCTACCATATGCGATGACCATATCAGCTACAGGCATTCACTGTCCTTTCCCCAATGCCCTCATAACACTTCCTTCCTATGCTTAATCAAATCAATCTTTTGTAGATACTGACCCCCTTCATAATTATAATTCTTTTCTCCCGACAGCCTGCTGCCTCCAGTCTCTATGGATTAACTCATGCGGAGCCATAGACCTGACTGTGACTCAACCCTGGACTGCACAGGTACAGAATCCCTGACTGGAATCACCCTGAGTTGATTACTGACCATGTCCAATCCCTGGACTGTATTGGGAGCAGGATTGCCCATGACCTACTGAGCTCCCTGACTGACAGGTGCATCCATGGACTCTGGAAAGGATGACTCCCCTATGAATTTGATACATGGCTGTGGTTTGCTGCACAGTGTGTTTATGATATATGGTTCTGACATAGGGTGCAGGTGTACCTAGTACATGGCCATACAGCAGATGTATGCCTCCTTGATGGAGACCACTAAGTGAGCAAGTGCTGAGAGCACATGAGCAACCTTGGGTTACAATCTGGGTCAATCTATGAGCAGGGTGCCTTGACTGTGCATACAAAGCGTCCCTTTCAATCCTAGTTACTGGAGCACCCTCCAAAGCAAGTCTGCATTTCCTGAGAACACTGACAGTGTTTCAGAAAGGTGCCACAATAGTCATGAGGGATTGCTAGATGCTGGACATCTATTCTGTGAATAAGAGGAGTTTGCAACTGATGCCTGTGGACTGTTCCCTGAGCTACACGGTGGCACAGTGGTTAGCACTGCTGCCTCACAGTGCTGGAGACCCAGGTTCAATTCCCGCCTCAGGCGACTGTCTGTGTGGAGTTTGCACGTTCCCCCCGTGTCTGCGTGGGTTTCGTCCGGGTGCTCCGGTTTCCTCCCACAGTCCAAAGATGTGCAGGTCAGGTGAATTGGCCATGCTAAATTGCCCGTAGTGTTAGGTAAGGGGTATGGGTGGGTTGTGCTTCGGCGGGTCGGTGTGGACTTGTTGGGCCGAAGGGCCTGTTTCCACACTGTAATGTAATGTAATCTAAAAAATCTAATCTACAGTTTGGTCATGCTCAACATGGAGGGCATTCGGAGCAAACTGCAAGCTGAATCCGCCAAGTACAATAACCACACTGGTCTCCATGTCTAGTTTTTTTTTGATATGTAAGATAGGAAGCTGAATATTAATTAGGTAAGTTGTATTGTCAACAAGGCATTTAACAAACAACAACTCCCCCTTAATTGGCAACTTGCCGCTGTCTAGCGAGAAATTTTCCAAACCAACTTTGAAAAGCATGGAAAATGGAGGGAGTTACTTCTGACTTCAAGATGGGTCTGACTGAACTTCTCATCTGATCCTACCACTCATTTTGCCATAGCCCACATCACTCAGACCCCTGTACAATTCTGCCTTATAGAATGCCCAAACTGTCAGTTCATTATATGTTAAGTAGATGAAACCTATCAGATTTGTAATAAGCAATATTTCTCATTATTTTAACAGAATATTTGTGATTCAAATATGTTCTGATAAAACTTGAAAACCTTATAAAGATACAACAAAATGACTCTTGTTGAGTTGTGGAAACTGGACCAACTAATCACCAAAGAGATCTAAAAGTTGTACAACTGGTGATTCAGCATGGTACTTTATACACGACAATATAATTAGAATTTGCTGACATGCATATACACTAATTTTTAAAAATGTCTGTACTGTATATCCACTAAATTGATCTCTAAACCCCTATCTGAAAAGACTAATTAGAAGATTGCATTTGGATAATTGTACCTAACTTAAATTCAAGACGGCTTACCCAAAAACTGTAAGTAAGAGATAAGTGTATATGGCCTACAAAGCTAAAAGACGTTTATAATGGAGAAGTTCAGTTAAGTGCAATTATGCAGTTATCATTGTCCGTCATGGCACACTCAATTATGTGCAACTAATCTGGGACTGTTAGAGCGAGTAAATCTGAGTTAGTATATTATCAATAATTAGCATCTTTAAGAAGACTCCAAATAGCATCAACTCGCATTCAGTCGAAATGAGTACAGTTTAAGGGGCAATGTTAATTTAGCTTAGCAGTTCTGCACAATTGTGTTTATTAACTTCATAAGCACATAAACTGCAAAGTCAAGTGCACACAAATATGTAGACTGCCACAGTAATTTCAACCAGTCACTGTCATTGCAATATTCTTTAAACAGGATTAAATTTAGTTGCTGATTTTGAAAATTTCCGGAACATTGATGCTCAAGTTTTCAGACCAGAGCCACATCGAGGGGGTCACATCATATTTTCAAAACACTAAATTAACAATTATAAAATTGAGTAGATAATGAGCAAGCAAAATCATGGCTGCTTTCTTCTTGACTCTGTTTCCTTCAACTGTCTATTAGAATGTGCTCTGTTACACTGTGCACCTAATTTCACCCTCAATAACGTGAAAATATTGCAAAAACGCACATTCTTTGGCTGTTCGGTTTGGATTGGAGGTGTGAAGTAAAAGTATTGATTAGTGGTGCCAAAATATACCCTTATGCCAGCCTTTGCATTTACAGTAGATTGCATGTTGAAATGTTGTTACTAACCTCAAATCTGCTGCAACAGCAGGGCAACAAACCTCAGAATACAATTGTTCCATTTTACAGAAATACAGTCAAGAAGAGCATGAATGAGGCAAGAAAGGTTGCCTAGGAAACAACTCAGACTAGACAATTATTATAGTACTATGTTCACGTCTCATGCTTAGACTAGAGATGGACTTTGAATTATGTTACTGACTGGTATCTGTCCGGTACAATTACTCACTGCTGCCACCTACCAGCAAAAAGCATAACCTGCAGCATTTTAAGCAGAGCAAAATACGCAAAAGATTGTTGTATTGATTTTAATGTATCAGTAGATCTAAATATGGAAGTAAGGATCAGTTACAGACTGCAAAAATTGCATAAAACATAAGTGAAACATGAACCTTGCCTTATCCCGAAACATGATATTGCTTTACAGCACATTGCATAGTGTGACATTCCTTATTATACTCATCCGAGCATTTATTTTCATTTTTTGTTGTGGTGAATGTCATGCTGCCAGATATGGATAAGCCGTCCTAGATAGAATTATGTCATTTGACAAAGTTATATCGTCCTAATGGTGGTAGACCTTGAAAGGCTAGTAATTGTCTCATGGAAGTCCTTCCTGATGCAATTACGAATGTAAAAGGATCAGAATCCAAACTGAAAAATACATATAGTGAAGATTGAACAATTTATATAGGTGTTACAAATATTGAATAATAAAGATTCCTCATATCTGTTTTTAGGCTTGAATACTCAGGATGACGGTATTGCTAGCATTTATTATCTATCTCCCGTTGCCCTTGATGAGACGAATTCTTGAACCACTGCAATTTTGTGAAGAAAGTACTCCATTCTGTTAGGTAGGGAGTGCCAAGATTTTGACACAGTGACTATGCAGGAACAATGAAAATTGTCTAAGCCAAAATACTGTGGATGATGGAAGTGATGCTGTTCATATATAAGATCATGGTTTTAGCAGCTACTGCTATGCAAACTGCAGATATATATTTACAGTGCATGAATATTGGAGGGAATCAATGTTTAAACCAGTGGATGGGGTACTAACTGGATTATTTATTCTGGATATCATTGGATTTGGATTGATAGAGCCACAATCATCTAGCAAGTTGATAATTATTCCATTGAACTCTTTATTTGTGTTTTATAGGTGGTTTTGAATGTCACTATGGAATACCCAGTCTTGGAGTTTCTGTAGAACCACTATGTTTATGTGGCTGGTTCAGTTTGTTGTATGTGAATCTGAAAGGGGTAATATGGAGAATCATCAACAATAATGGTGTTTTATGAACTTGTGGGCAGAACAACTTAGGATCTCGAAGAAGTGATATCCAACATCTGGCCCTCCTATAAGTTTCTGTGACAATATCCAATACGTCAAAGTAAACTGTAGCTAGTTTCTAACATTCAAAAAAAAAATGCTGTTAACTACAAGAGACTCTAGTTAGACCAGGAGTAGTTTTCCTCTTACACAATAGGCACTGTAGTTTTGTATTCTTAAGGAGGATGGTGGTAGGGGCTTACAGCGGAGTGAGCTGGCTTGTTTATATAACACATTGCAGTATTTGGTCAATGATAACCCAAATTTGCAAATAAATGTTAGAAATGTGAGATGAAGAAAGGTAGTTGTTGATTCAAGGATTTCATCAAGACCTCATTACTCAGTCCTTTAAGTATAGGAGTTGGGAAGTCACATTGAGGTTGTACAGGACATTGGTGAGGCCTCTTCTGGAATACTGTCTCTAGTTCTGGATATTATTAAGCTGGAGAAGGTTCAGAAGACATTTACCAGGATGTTGCTGGGTATGGAAGGTTTGAGTTATAGAGAGAGCCTGGATATGCTGGGACTTTTTCACTGGAGCATAGCAAGTTGAGAAGAGACCTTATGGAAGTTTATAAAATTACTGGTAGTTGTCTTTTGCCTAGGATGAGGAATTTCAAGACTAGGGGACACATTTTTAAGATGACAGGAGAGAGATTTAGAAAAAGACATGTGGGGCAAATTCTTTACAGAAAACGTGGTTCGTGTGTGGAATGAACCTCCTGAGGAAGTGGTGGATGTGGGTACAATTACATTAAAAGACATTTGGAAAAGCACATGAATAGAAATGGTTTGGAGGAATATGGGCCAGGAGCTGGTAGAAGGATTAGTTTAGTTTAGGATTATGTTCCATATGGATGAGTTGGACTGAAGGGTCTGTGTCCGTGCAGTATTACTCAATGACCCATTCACCATATGTTTCAAAATAATACAATGATTGAATGATCTGATAATGTGAATTTAGAAAAAGACACTGATCATTATTTCTCATCCTTAAACATAAAGGCAAACTGCTTCCAACATTGTCAAAAATCACACAACACCAGGTTATAGTCCAACAGGTTTAATTGGAAGCACACTAGCTTTCGGAGCGACGCTCCTTCATCAGGTGGTAGTAGAGGGCTCAATCCTAACACACAGAATTTAGAGTAAAAATTTACAGTGTGATGTAACTGAAATTATACATTGAAAAATTGATTGTCATACAGTATTTTTACCTTTTGCTATGACTCATGTTATGTCTCATTGTCAGCATGTCAGTAGTTTTAAGAGACTTGTGCAAGATGGTCATCACTGCATGTTACCTGAGGGTATAAAGTGTCATACTCCACTTTACCCCAGGATCATATAGAGCATGACACTACTGGAAGCATGTTGCTCTTTGTAATCTAATAGTTTTTCAATGTATAATTTCAGTTACATCACACTGTAAATTTTTGCTATAAATTTTGTGTGTTAGGATTGAGCCCTCCACTACCACCTGATGAAGGAGTGTCACTCCGAAAGCTAGTGTGCTTCCAATTAAACCATATGGACTATATCCTGGTGTTGTCTGAGTTTTAACTTTGTACATCCCAGTCCAACACCGGCATCTCCAAATCATGTCCAACATTGTCAGCTGAGTGGGCTATGATGATTGAGAATTCTTGACTTAACTTCAACATAGGATTTGGATACTTTTGTTGCCAAAACCAATGTCATGTGACAGATCAAGTGTTCATCTTTGTTTAGAATGAACGTACTTGGGGCAGCTGTTGTTCAGTAAGTCCTTTTGCCTCTGAAAGTGAAAATTTGGATTTTAGGTCCTACTCCAAAATTTGAGCCCAAAAGTCAAAGTTGCAATGTTATGCAGTGTGACGGAATTGAGGACCCTCAGAGATCCTGTATTCAAATGAGAGGCCAAGCTGAGGCTCACGTTACCCTCTTGCTATTCTACAAGATCCATCACATTAGTTTGAAGAAGCAGCAGCATTATCACAGGTGGCTCTGCTAATATTTAGCCTTCTATTCACATCACAAAATGTGTCTTGACCATATCGCTTATATCTTGCTATGTGCTTATGGGCTGTCATATTCACACATTACAGAAGTAACCACACTTCAATACTTCATTCACTAATATATGATTTGAGATGTTCAGAAGTTCATTTTATTTAGATTATGCCTGCTTCCACTGGCTATATGATTTAATCTTAAATATTGAAATTTATCGTAAGGAGAAATTCAGTAAAATTTGAAATTTCTGCTGGAAACATATATAAATACAGATTTTTTTCCTTTTGCTATGACTCATATTATGTCTCATTGTCAGCATGTTAGTAGTTTTAAGAGACTTGTTCAAGATGGTCATCACTGCATGTTACCTGAGGGTATAAAGTGTCATACTCCACTTTACCCCAGGATCATATAGAGCATGACACTACTGGAAGCATGTTGCTCTTTGTAATATAATAGTTTAATATTAGCCCTTATACTTATTGATTTATTTATTTTAACATCTACTGAAGTACACTGAAAAGCTTTATTTATGAGCAGTACAGGCAGATGTACGCAAGGATGTACGAATCAGAAACATTTAGAGGTGTACAGACTACATTGCACAGGACGTGCACTAGGTGAGAGAAACGTTAGCAAATTTAGCAGTACTTAAGGCTAGAGAGACAATAGACAATAAGTGCTGGAGTAGGCCATTCAGCCCTTCGAACCAGCACCACCATTCATTATGATCATGGCTGATTATCCACAATCAGTATCCTATTCCTGCTCAACTCTGTTTTAATTGGCCTACCCTTTATTTTTAAACTGGGTCCTCTGGTTCTGGACTCACACATCAGCAGAAACATGCTTCCTTCCTCCAGAGTGTCCAAACCTTTAATAATCTTATACGTCTCAATCAGATCCCCTCTCTTCCTTCTAAACTCAAAGAGTACACAAGCCCAGTCGCTCCAATTTTTCTACATATGATAGTCCCGCCATTCTGGGAATTGATCTCGTGAACCTAAGCTGCATTCATCACTCTATTCATCAGTCTAATAATGGCCGGGAAGAAGCTGTTCCTAAATCTGCTGGAGCATGTGTTCAGGCTTCTGTATCTTCTGCCAGACGGAAGACGTTGTAAGAGATCATTACCAAGGTGTGAGGAGTCTTTGATCATGTTGGCAGCCTTTCTGCGGCAGTAAGCTGTGTAAAGGGAGTCTGTTGATGGAAGGTTGGCATCCATGATGGTCTGGGCTGTGCACACAACATCCTGTAGTTTTGTGCGGGGGTCCTGGGTACAGCAGTTCCCGGGCGAGGACAGTATGCACCTGAACAGTATGTTTTCAATGGTGTAGAAGTTGGTGAGAGTCCTTATGGACATGCTGAATTTCCTGAGCCACCTGAGGAAGAAGAGGCATTGTTGTGCCTTCTTGACTGTCAAATTTACGTGGGAAGCCCAGGACAGATTGTCAGTTATCATCACTCTAAGGAACTTAGGTGTCTGAGATACATAATGTTTATCTATAATAGCTGTAATAAGTGTCCATTAGATTCTTTAGTACTGAAGAATCTACACGGATTTGTGTTACAAGAGGTAAGTAAAGGATTGCTGTAATAGGAAAACATATGTTACACAGTGGTGCCTGTCTCCAATATGTTGAAGACAGATATTTGAAAACTGAATTGAAGACCAACCCGACAGCAACTTTGGACAATAGATATTTCAGACTAAAGGAAGAGTTTCTCACCCTTCATTATTATCATTATTCTGTGTCTAGATATGTTAGTAAAGCATCAGTCACCAAGAAGACATAGCTAATTTAATTTTAGATTAGATTATCTATGCTTTCAAGATAGAATTTTATTTTAAGAGTATCTTACTTAATAATTAAAAGGCTGGAGTTAGAAAACCAGCAAAACCAGAGAATACATATCAGCATTGAAGCAAATTAGAGTGCTCACTCTCCCTCTTGGACCATAAGAATTGATGCATCTGGTAAAATCTGAATCTGGAGGCAATCTTACAGTAAAGTTTTTAATTCCATTTTGCTGTAGATCTACAGAGTTAAAGACTTTTGTTGAGTTTAAACGGTGTCTTCATATATGCAAGTAGAAGGTATAATGTTTGTTTTGATAGGTAAAAGATTTTTGAAAATTATACCAAAAACTATAATGGTATTTCACTGAGTGGGATGTAAGGCTGTTACAGAAAACCAATGCGCCAGCCACATTGCTGTGGGTCTGAAGTCACAGAGTCCAGAGTGGGTAAAGAGTGCAGATTTTCTTTCCTAAAGGACATTTGCTGTTTATAGAAGATTAGCTAGCTAACAGGAAACACAGGGTCGGTTTGCAAAGTATAAAGAGTTGTGTGCCATAGGAAGCTGTGCTGGGCATCAATATTTTGTAATTTCTATAATGACTTGAATGAAAGGACCAAGGCTATGGTTGCTAAATTTCCTGATGTAATAAATATTGGCAAGAAAGTATGTTATGAAGAGAACTTAAGGAAGCACCAAAAAGCATATAGTACATTTACCCACTCACCTGTCTATAATGTGGGCAAGTAGGAAATGGTTAGTTTTGGAACAAAGAATAAAAAAGCATATTATCTAACTGGGAGAGACTGCAGAACTGTAAGATGCAAAGTGGTCTGGGTGTCGTTGTGCATGAATGAAAAGAGCTAGGCAAAGCAAGTAATTAGGAAAGCCTACAGAATGTTATCATTTATTTATTTTTGTATTCACTTCACAATATCTTTTGCTTCAGTTATACGGGGCATTGGTGAGACAACATTTGGCATAATTAAGTAGGTTTTCCACTTACTGCACTGTTGTTAGGGATCCTTGATGCCACACTGAAAAATGCAGCCTTGATGTCAAGGACACTCACTTTCATCTGACCTCTAGAATTCACTTCCTCTGCCCATAATTGAACCAGAGCTGTAATGAGTGGCCCTGGCACAATCCCAACTGAGTACGAACAAACAAACAGTCTCAGAACAAGAGGTAGGCTATTTAGAACTAAGGTGAGGAGCAATTACAGTACTTAGCTCCGAGGATGGTGAATCTTTCAAATTCCCTGTGCCAGAGGCCAATGGAAGCTTAGTCATTGCAAATGTTCAATAGATATTCACATATTAACAACATTAAGAAACAAGGGTTTAGATGCTAGCCCCGAAGTATTTCTATCCATGATGAGCCATCTGTATCAGTTTCACTACTTTTCTGCTTATTTTTGGTTTTCCATGTTTGAAGGATTCTGGGAGCAGTAGGCTTAGTTCTATGGCTTCAGGTTAGGGTTAGATTATTGGAGTTTGTTGCGTTTTGTCTCAGTCAGTATATCTAAAAAGGCTTTAAGAGGGACAGGATCATGATATAATCACTGCATCATAACATCTGGTCTGAGGGCATAAAGACCGTTCCCTCCACTATACTTCAGATCATTTCAAAGACATGACACCGCACAGAAAACATGCTCCTCTGTTGCAACTAAAAGCCATGTAATACCCAGATATTTGTGTGGAATGTAATGATTGTACATAATAGTTGTAATAACTTCTGTTAGATACTTCAATAACAATATCTATGCCCAGTTTCTTATATGGGGCTAAAATAAGCATTGCTGAAACCAGATAAAATATATAATTGGAGGCAAACACAGACAATGGCAACAACGTGCTCATCTCCAAAAGATTAATATCTAGATATTTGGAAAATTGACTGAAAAAGGAAAAAACACAGCCAACAGCTCTGGACAACAGAATTTAGACAAATTCATGCTTAAACAGTATCAGTATCTGTCATTACAGATAATTATACAGGTGTTTAGATACAATATTAACCACCAAATTTCTTCCTTTTAAAAAAAATTAGTCATAGAATCGTAGTTATCTATAGAACAAAAAAAAATCTTTGGACCATTACATGCATGCTAGTCAAAAACAGTTCTATCTTAATCCTGTTTTCCAATCTTTGGCCCATTGCCTTGTAAACCTTGTCAGACAAGGATACATCCAAGTACGTGTTAAATTTTGAGGATTTATGCCTTTAATACTCTTCATAACTTTATACATCGGAATCATGTCCCCTTTCAAACTATTCTGCTCTAAGGAAAATGACCCTAGTCTACTCAATCTCTCTTCATAACTGAAACACTCCAAACCAGGCAGCAACCTGGTAAATTTCCTTGCATCCTTTCCTGTGCTATCATATCCCTCCTATAATGTGGATTTTATGCATTTCCTCAGATGTCAGTATTGCTGGCTATGCCAGCGACGGTTGTCCATCTTAATTGCCCATGGCAAGGTGTGGGGCAAGCTAATTTCTTGAACTGTTGCAGTTCCTACGGTGTAGGTATACCCACAGTGTTGTTAGGAATGGAATTCCAAGATTTTACCCCAGCAGCTGTGAAGAGGCAGTGATATTTACAAGTCAGTATGGAGAGTGACTTGAAGGGAAGTTTGCAGGTGTTGGTATTCCTTTCTATCTGTTGTGCTCGTCCTCTACGAGGTAGTGGTCTCAAGTCTGTAAAGTGCCATTGAAGGAGTCTTGGTGATTTTCAGGTAGCTGTTTTGCCCTGGATGGTGTCGAGAGTTTTGAGTGTTGTTGGAGCTGTGTTCATCCAGGCAACTGGGTAATGTTCCATCACACTCCTGACTTGTGCCTTGTAAATGATGGCCAGATTTTGGAATGTCAGGAGGTAAGTTAGTCACTGTTGGATGCCTAACATCAGACCTGTTAATGTAAACAGCTTGTCTTGTTCAGTTTCTAGTTGATGGTAACCCCCAAGATGTTGATAGCATGTTATTTAGTATTAAAGAGAAATTTTAAAGCCAGCTTTAATTAAAGAAAAGTAAAAAGGATTTCAATAGATTGTAGTGCACTTTTGAGCTGAAACAAAAAACAGTGGAGTGTCACACAGAAGTTGGAGGCTATAATGCTCTATTTCTAATGGCCAATATGAAAGTGAGAGTTTATCAAAACAGCAGCTGTAACGCCTATGATTTCTTATTAAAGAAAATAGCCATTTCTAACCTACCCTAACACAACATTAGGGGCATATGGCTTAAAGTGGCACATTTCAAAGTTTTTCAGACAGTATTATTGATAGCACAAACTTCATTAAAGACTGGAGATTCAGTGATAGCTTGCTGAATTACAATTGTTCAAATAACATACGGGTTTCATTTTTTAAAATTAATCAATTGATGATCCCATGAAAAGACCATTAAAAGTCTTGATTTTCATTAGCAAGGAGGGGTTTTGCAGAATTAACACATCCTGTCTTTCCATGGGTCATCAGAAAAGATCTAAAAAAAATGCTCAAGAAAATTCTGAAAGAAAAGCTTAAAAAAAAGCTTCAGGATTAATGTACTCCAACCAGTGTCATATAGACAACAATCCCAAGAATCTATTGTCAACCTTGTTGGACGATACTATATCAAAGGAAATGAATGGGATTTTTCCAAAGAGAAAGTGTCAGAGAAATGCATTGATTTAATCATTGCCTCTATACCAATTAAAAGGCATTAGTTAGGATCCATTGTGTAAGACAAAAGGCCATAGCATACTTGATGCATTACTTGAAGATGGACTCAAGAATAAAAGACATAAATAGAAAATCTACAACAATTACATGCCTTAGTTACAACCAGCACAATTGCAATGGTCAGTAAAGCTCACCAAATCAGCAAAATTTGTAATGTGGATTACTGCCCCTACTCAGATTTGTTTGATATCTGTAAAGCATATAGTACCAGAGGATATTTGGGTATGCATGGAAATTTGGTTTCCAAGACAAAGGCAGACCCCAGAACTAAACACAAGTGACCAACAAGATGGTACAGAACCACAACATGGGCAGTAAGGTAAGTGTCAAGAAGGTGCATGATTGCAAACACAGCAATTAGTTTCAGAATCAAAAAAAAGGACAAATTTCAGAATATGTCTGTTGTTTCCATATTGTTAACCATACACTAACGATAAAGTTACAATAGTCTTACTATTCTTACCATAGGGCTGCTCTCTCATTAGAGAGACGTGACTGGTGGT
The DNA here is from genome assembly GCF_004010195.1 of Chiloscyllium plagiosum. Lineage (NCBI taxonomy): Eukaryota > Metazoa > Chordata > Chondrichthyes > Orectolobiformes > Hemiscylliidae > Chiloscyllium > Chiloscyllium plagiosum. The sequence goes on from NC_057726.1 coordinate 36,981,936, forward strand.
GGCTTACCCGGAGAGTTACCATGCCTCAGGTGAGGGAGAGATTGAGAAAGATAATCCTTCATGGTAACCTAAGCTGGTGAGGGAATTGAACCAAACCTGCTGGCATCACTGATGCAAACAATTAACCACTGCACATCTTGAAAGACATGTCTCTCGACACGTTGGCACTCCATGATATAATTAATGAGACACTGACTCCTAATGGATCACCAATTCTGCATTTACAGAATCAGACTGCAGTGCAAATACATAAGCTTATCGTGTCTTCCCAAAATCTTCTACGTGCTAGACATGAAGGGTCCACCACAGAACTTCTTGTCTCGGTCTCTGGATAGTCCCAATTCATGAGATTCAAGGCCACATAGGAAAGATTTTAATTTACATTCAGTACCCATTATCCTCAGCACAGTTCCCAATCTCTCTTCACCTGGCTGGATTAAGTGACAACTTCTCCTGGGTTAGAATATCATTAGGGTCCTACTGCTATAATGAGGGCATAATGTGCATGAATTTATGTGGCTCCCAACAAGTTTCAACAAGCTTCTTGGCTACCTAACAGTGAGAAAATGATGACCAGTGGCAATTCATTGGAACTGGGACTCTCAAGCTGAATGCTGTATTTTATCATCCCCTCACCCATGTCCAAGACTGTTTTTGTCAGTAAGGGTGTGTGTTAATATTAGTACTAATATTAACATGAGATTCAAATCACACTTATAATGAAGCCACCACATGTGATACAATTGAATCAGTCCATGACCTGAAAGGATAAGATTTTGAAGTGAGATATATGGCAAATACCAGCATGATTATCTCATATACTGAGTAGTTTGCATAACCCACAAAAACCAAGATATTCCTTCATTTGGGTTGCCTAAATTGTCAACTTGAATACATTTAAGGTAAATTTGATATGCTTTGCCCAGACTTTGTGTGAACAGTTGCAATTGGCAACAGCCAAAGATAAGCAGCTGCAGGAGTTACAAAAGATCAATATCCATGAATGATAACAGTGAAGTACTGAGGATGCTGGAGATCTGAAATAAACACAAAGTGCAGGAGAAATTCAATGGCTCTGACAGCATCTATGAAGAGATAAACAAAGTTAAAGTTTTCAGCGAGATATGACTTATTCAGAACTCCAGTTTTGTAAGTGGCTTACAGCTACATTTGGCACTAAAATAGACCCATAGAAGCTTAATTGGCACGATTATACCAACAGTATTAGCTGTTTCCTTTGGTTTGCTATTTGTCTGGCTTCCTAGGCATCAATGAACTCTTTCTGTCCTGTGGGAAACTAAGTCAAATAATAAATAAAACTTTAGCTTTTAAGGTTGCCTCAGTAGTTAAAATAACTGAACTGGAGCTTTTGTTTAGAAAATGGCATCTTGAAATCTCCACAGCTGGCAGTCTTCTGATGATTGAATTCAATGACTAAAGGTATTAGAGTCATGAAAGTCAAGGGGTTGTGCCAACATTTTGGAAGTAATGAAAACTCGACCAAGCTGTACTCTTAGCTAAGCTGTTCCAATACAACTGCAAAACAAGCATCTATCTGACAATGTGGAAAATTGCCTTGATATGCCCAGCTTACTCTCCATCAATAAAGTGCTGATTAGTGTCATTATCAGTGTTATCAAGATGTACTTACACAATAATAACCTGTAGCTGCTGACCCCAATATACCCTTAGTCTAAACATGTACAAAGTAACAGAACTGCAGCAGTAAGGGTAAACGTAGTTGTCCTTGACATGAGGACTTCACTTGACCACATGTGCTATCAAAGAGCAAGAGCAAAATTAAAGTTAATGAGAATTGGACAAAAGTTTCCATTGTTTACATGCACAAAGGAAGATAATTGGGCTTATTGGAGACCAATATTCTCAGCCCCAGACCATACCGAAGAAATTCCTCAGAAAAGCTGAGTCCCAGGCTTAACATTTTAGCAGCTTAATCATACCCTATCCTCCAAAACAAAATCAGAATTGGAGATTTCTGCCGATGATTACCTTCAATACAATTCGTAACCCAGGCACAGAATTTTCACAGCATTGAAGGAAGTCTTATGTCCCATTATATCTGCATCAGCTCTCCCAGTGTACATTTAATTTAATGCCATTCTCCTGACTTCTCACCATAGCCCTGCACATTGTCAGTTGGCAAGGAACATTCCATTTTCAATGCCTCAATTGAATTTATCTGCACCGTGCTTTCAGACACTGTACACCTGACCCTAATCACTTGTTGAGTGAAAAAGCTCGAATTTTGTTTCTTTGGCTAATTACTTTAAATCTGTGGCCTCTTATTCTCATTGATTTCATGAGTGAGAATGTGTCCGCATCGCGTATGAATTTGACCATCTGCAACATATCTCCTCTCAGTCTTCTTTTTTTTTTAAAAAAAATGTATTAATTTCTCCAATCTATCTCCATATTGGAAGTTCCTCAGCTCTGGAAACATTTTCATAAATGTCTTTTGCATCTTCTTGGAAAGCTTCACTTCCTTCCTAAAGTATACTTCCCAGAACTGGATGCAATATGCTAGCTGATGCAGAGCTAGAGTCTTGGACAAGTTTAACATTGTTACCCTGCTGCTTAGATACTGAAACAGTCCATGTCCATGTGCAGCAAGATATAGTAGACTTGTATAGCTAAGTGGCAATCAACTACTCATTTCACACAAATGTCAGGCAATGACCATCTCCAAAAAGAGAATCTAAGCAATTCCTTATGAATTTAATTCTTCCACAACACCCCCCACCCCCCTCACCAAAACAATATCCTATATATCACCAGCGACCAGAAACTTAACTGCACCAACCTTGTAAATAGTGTAGCTGGGAATTCTGTGATGATTAACTCACCTCCAAAGTCTGCCCACTATTTGTAACACACAAGGTAGGTATGTGAGGGAATATTCTCCACTTGCCTGCATGAGAGCAGATCCAACTACGTTCAAGAAGCTTGACACTATCACAGACAAAGACTGAATCCATCAACTTAAATATTCACCACCAATGCACACTGACAGCAATGTGTACCATCTACAAAATACTCTGCAGCAACTTGTCAGGTCTCTTTCAAGAACAGGTTTCAAGCAAGTAACTTCTATTGCCTGGGACAACATCGGAACACCACAATTAATCACATCATCCTAACTTGGAATTATTTCATGATTCTTTCACTGTTGCTGAGTTAAAAAAGCCTGGAACTCCCTAACATCTGTGGATATATCTACAGCACATGGGTTGCAATGGTTAAAGAAGACCAAAGCTGTTAAAATGGGCAATCAATGTTGATCATGCCAAGAATAGCTACTTCACAAGATTGAATAAAAAAATTAATTCAATATGTTTTAAATATTTTTATGAACTGCATTTATTGGAATATATTAATCAGCAAAGTAACACCCAGGATGATTATTGCACAATCACTGGAGTGCCCTTATCAATAAACGTAGGTATTCCTTCAGGAAGTTCAATGCATTGAAACATCAATCGCTATGAAGCCTCAGTTGATTATTCATAAAATAGTAATATTTTGAGCAAGAGAATATTGAACTTCATATCCTAACCCTTTCAAGCAGCACAGATGTCTGCATCATAATTTTGAAATTCACAATCAACAACCTAGTGGTATCATTGTGAGACTAGGTGATTTCTGGGATCTCCACTATGCCAGATAGTGGAATTTGAATTTAATAAAAACTTGGAATTAAAAGTTTAACAGTGGTCACAAATCCATTGACGATTGTTAGAAAACCCCATCTGGCACACTAACATCATTTAGGGGAGGAAACCATCATCCTTACTCAGTCTGGCCTGCGTGTGACTCCAGACCCATAACGTGGTTGACTCTTAACTGCCCTCTGGACAATTATGATGGACAATAAATGCTGGCCTAGCCAGTGACATCCTCTTCCTGTGAATGACTGGAAAAAAAAATCACATATACCGTCTTGCCCACTAGAAATTTCTCAATTTTATCTTTCACAGGGTGTGAGCATCATTGACTAGGCCAGCATTTACATCTGTTTTTAATTGATCTTAGTGGTGAGCCACTTTCCTGCTGCAGACTATATGGTGTAGCTACACCCACAGTACTGTTAGGGAGTTCCTGGTTATTGACTCAGCAACAATGAACCAACAGCAAAGAGCTGCAAGTAGAATGGTGAGTGACTTACAGCAGACCTTACTGATGGTGGTGTTCGTATGCATTCCTTTCATTCTAGGTGGTAGAGGTCACAGGTTTGAAAGGTCCTATCGAAAGAGCTTTAGTGAATTGCAGTAGTGGATCTTGCAGATGATGCTCACTGCAGCTACTGTGCATCAATGGTGGAGGGAGTGAATGTTTAAGGTGATGGGTAGGGTACCAATTGTTGTGTTACTGCTTTTAAAGCTGAGTACACTAATGAACCAAGGAGCAGGATGAAGCCACATAACTAGCAGCCATGAAGAGTCCAACCAGCAGCATGCTCCACTAGGACAGGTACATAGATTGCACAGCAACTGAAAGGTATCAGTTGGTGTGTTATGTAGATTGAGATTTTTAAGTAAATTGAAACAATGCTACTTAGCAATCCATTATGAGTGTGGTAATTCTGTGTGATGGAAAACACTTGAAAATATGATAAGGTGATCAGTGGTAATTTTTCTTAAAAAACAACAGCACCAATGTGAAAACCATCGGAGAATGTCTTAGCCAAGATCTGAAACATTTCAGAAATCACATTTACTGAAGGACCCCAAACAAGAATGAGTGACTCACTTTTCAGAGCCTGAGCTGTCTTGAGTGGATGACAAAGCTAGTTATATTCAACATTGATCAAAGCTTTCCCAAAAAAGACACACTTTTAGAAAGAAAATGTTACAACATTAACACTCTGCTAAAAGATGACAGAAAATATGATACTATTTTAGCCATACAATGTAATATACAAAGTACCCTACAAGGACTGCAACAAACATGACATTGGACAAACCCGAAGGAAACTAGCCACCAGGATAAATGAGCACCAACTAGCCACCAAAAGACATGATCAACTATCACTGGTATCCCCACACACAGATGAAGTTGGCCTCCAGTTCGACTGGGACAATGCATTCATCCAGGGACAGGCTAAACAAAGACACATGTGGGAATTCTGAGAAGCCTGGCATTCAAACTGGAACTCCATTAACAAACATATAGATTTGGATCCTATTTAGCAACCTCTCAGAAATAGAACTGGAAGTGATATCACTCACCAACAAACCAAAAGACATATATAGCAAGCTGGACAGAGCATCAACACCTCACCGGAAGCTCAGTGATGATGTTACCTAGCATGGTGATGAATATCTGAGAATAAATCTTCTCAGCAAGCAAACCAACAACCTGAGCCATACAGCAATATCTGTAAGTATTATGTGCAGTTTATTGGTTGAAAGGAGTTTATAAAACAAAGTATGTTCCGTTTTAAGTCATGGCAGATGAAATCAGCTGAGTGGAATGTGTGGCCTGTCATATGTGGGAAGTCATAGACCTGACTGACATCTTAGATGACCAAGTGTGCAGGAAATGTTCCCAACTGCAGAAACTTGAGCTCTGTGTTTTGGAGTTTGAGCAGTGGCTGAAGACACAGTGGCACATTTATGAGGCTGGGTGTTATGTGGATATCTTGCGTTGCTACTGCACAGCACTGTAAAATAATGAGCCTCAGTTGTTGCTTACATTTCTGAAAACTTTTGAGATATGAGTTGGAATGTCATGTCAAAGCTGTACAGGACATTGATGAGGCCACTTTTAGAATACTGCGTACAGTTCTGGTCACCCTTATTTAGGAAGGATGTTGTTAAACTTGAGAAGGTGCAAAATTGAGAAAGGCTAAATAGGCTGCAGCTTTTTTTCCCTGGAACATCGGAGGCTGGGGCGTGACCTTATAGAGGTTTATAAAATCATGAGGGGCATGGATAAGATGTATAGCCAAGATCTTTTTCCTAAGATGGGGGAGGTCAAAGCTAGCGGGCATAGATTTAAGGGGAGAGAAGAAAAGTTCAGAAAGGACTTGAGGGTAGATTTTTCACACAGAGGGTGGTGCAAGTATGGAACAAATTGCCAGAAAAAGTGGTGGAGGTGGGTAAAATTATAACATTTAAAAGATATCTGGATGAGAATATGAATAGGAAGAGTTTAGAGGGATATGGGTCAAATGCTGACAAATGGGATTAGGTCAGATTGGGATATCTGGTCAGTGCAGGTAAGTTGCACTAAAGGGTTTGCTTCCATGCTGTATGGTTCTATGATAGGCTGCAGGAGTATTTGGACAGGTTAGGAGAGTGGGCACAGAAGTGGCAGATGGAGTACAACGTGGGAAAGTGTGAGGTCATGCACTTTGGTAGGAAGAATAGAGGCATGGACTGTTTTCTAAATGGGCAGAAAATTTAGAAGTCTGAAGTGCAAAGAGACTCGAGAGTTCTAGTCCAGGATTTTCTCAAGGTAAACTTGCAAGTTGAATCAATAGTTATGAAGGCAAATGCAATGATGGCATTTATTTTGAGAGGACTTGAATATAGAAGCAAGGGTGTACTTCTAAGGCTCTATCAGGCTCTGGTCAGACCACATTGAAGTATTGTGTGCAGTTTTAAATCCAATATCTCAGGAAGGATGTACTGGTTCTGAAGCATGTTCAGAGAAGGTGCACAGGAATGAAAAGCTTAACATATGAGGAATTTTTGAGGACTCTGGTTTTATACTCAATGAAGTTTAGGAGGATGAAGGGGAATCTAATTGAAACATACAGAATACTGAAAGGCCTGGACAGAATAGATGTTGGGAAGATGTTTTCATTGGTAGGAGAAACTGGGATCCAAAGGCATAGTCTTAGAGTAAAGAGAAGACCTTTTAGAATGGAGATAAGGAGAAATGTCTTCAACCAGACATTGGTGAATCTATGAAATTCACTGCCACAGAAGGCTGTGGAGGCCAGGTCATTGAGCATATTTAAGACTGAGATGGATATGTTCTTGAGTATCAAGGGGATCAAGGGTTATGAGGAGAAAGCAGGAAAATGGGGGTTGAGAAATTTATCAACCATGTTTGAATGGCAAAGCATACTCAATGGGCTGAAAGGCCTAATTTCTGCTCCTATATCTTATGGTCTTATTCTTTTACGATTGCATGTTCAGAGAATTAGTAGTATTGGTGCAGTGGCAATGATACAAGGAAAACTCAATGCGTGTGGCAAGTATGAGCTTTTGCACCCATCGAAAAGCTGACCTCAGTTCTAAGATCTCACAAATTTTGAGTTATAATTAGACAATGGGCTCAAACATGCAAGAAATCTGATTCCAGAGATGTAAACAGTGGTGCCAATAGGATGCAATCAAACAAAAAGCATGCACGGCATACTAGCAGCAGCAGCAGCAAATTCACTAGAGACCTGCATAAGCAGAAGCAGGTTTACATGGTTTTCAAAGGGACAGACTAGCATCTTTCACCATAGTGTTGATGTTGTAACATTTCCTTTTTTCCTCAAAAATGTCTTTTTTGGAAAACTTTGATGGATGTTAAACATAACCAGCTCTATATCCAATGCTGTATGTTCCTCAATATTCTAGTATTCACTGGATTTGATGGTTCCATCCTTTTGCTTTATTGGAACATGTTGACCCTGTACTCTCCATATTTCCTTTCTGAATGCAACCCACTGTTCTGAAGCACATTCACCTGAAAGTATCTGCTCCCATCAGTCATATCTGATCTTATTCAAATCAGTCTTCGCCCAAATCTGAACTTTGATTTCAGGATGATCTTTATCCTTTTCCATAAAAATCTTAAATCTAACAGTTTTACAATTGCTGTCTGCAAAATGCTCTTTTTTAAAAAATTCAAATTTCACCATCTGTCATGATGGGATTTGAACCAATGCCCACAAAATGTTAGTCTGAGAATCTAGATTATTAGTCTAGCAACATTAATACTGCACCACCACCTGCTCTGACTGCTGAAGAACAGTTACTACTCAGTTTCACTAAGCAAAAGAACCTCAAAAATTACTCTTTTCAGATGTTACTTGGAAGGTATTGATTCTGGATATTATTTTTCAGATTGTCAATCAACAACTGCTCCAGCAACATATGGACAAGATTACAGAAAGTATTCCTGATGTGTATGTGTTGCTGAAGATAATGCAGTGATTGACAAAATCAAAGAAGGACACTACAAAAATCCACACTCACTAATGGTGACAAGTCATTGTGAAGGACTAGTCTTCAAAAATAAGAAGTCCCAAGTGCATGTTGTGTCTCTATCTATTCAGGTTACGGGATCTGTCTTGGCCCAAGCAAAGTTGAAGACATGACACATGCATATTCTACAAGATAAAGAAGATGTCTTGGACTTTTTAGCTTCTTGACCACAAACACACCATACCTTTTGACAAAGGCTCATTATCAGGTGAGCTCTGAAAGAAAGATATTCCATACGCATGGCAGGAGGACAATCAAGACATTTGAATCACTCGAAGAAACAGCGTCCACAGAAACTTGTCACCTAAAGTACTATGATCCAAGGATGAATACAACCCTGGAAGTCGGTGAACCAAAGAGTGGTCAATGAACATGTGTCTTGCCACAGACAGTATGAGCATGAAGGTAGAAGATGTGCTTAATGTAAATCTGATAAGTATTGGTTAATAACCATGCAACCTACTTCAGCAACAAACACAATAAACTCTGACTGAAGGCACTATGGAAACTCAACATAGAAGGATGATCTGAAATAAGGTAAGAGGTGCCAACAATCCTGAGATGGTTTGGCCATACAGAGATGAAGTAGGTGTCTCAAAAGAATTCCCAAGGCTTTGTCTGGATTGTTAATCTGCTGTGTGCCCCTGATGTGACTATTTTACTACCAGATCATTTTCTTTCTAGCAGTGAAGTATGGTCGGATACAAGTTTCTGCTGGCAACACTTTTAGTCATTCAAACGTTATGCTATCCTTCTTAGCATACAAATGGTATACTATTCCTTACAAGCTATCTCAATGATGATGCTTTATTAGAAATATTTGGAAATTTTGGTGTAAGGAAGTTAAAAGAAGAATTCAAAACGGCTATGCAGATCTTCTCGATATTGGATCGAAATTACTGAGTCGAAATGGATTCCATAACCAGAATAAACAGAGTCAAAAAAGTTGTTTTGATCTATCTCCATCACAATTTCTTGCTGTTGGAGAAAAGTTCTTCACAATGAGTTGCCACCATTAGTAAATGTAGATTTCAATCGTGCTTTTCTCTGGTTTTGCCCATCATCAGCAATACATAAACCTCCAGCAATACTTACTGTAAATTTTCCATAAGCTGCTGGAAAAGATCTTGACTGACAGATAGACCAAAATATTTCTGAATCTCCAAATGGTGTTCTGAAAGTAGTCATTTTTTGAGATTCTTTTGTTAAGAGAACTAACCGATATTGTGTTTGGCATCCAATGTTTAAATTTTACATTGACATCTCTTTAGAGAAAGGTTTAGATGTCTTGGATATAAACATTCCCTGATTGTGCCACCTTCCTTCAGCATGAACTGCATCAATTTGATTCAATATACATGACACATTATGCCATTACATTCCATATCATTCAACTCCCATCTATACACCAATTTTAGATAATGAATTCTAAAGTTTACTTTACATAAGGATTGCTTTCCAATGTTTCCCATGACTTGGTAAGATTTCTCTGGTATTCTTCACACGGACCTGAGGTATTGGCTTCATGCAACACCTTATTTCCACCGGCTATTTTTAAAATTTTCATAGCTTGTTAAATCAGTTCTGCATTGGCCAAATCTTAAAAAAAAGCTGTTGATCGTATGCCTAAATCCAATCATTACTAGGCAATTTGGTATTCCATTTTCTGATGCTCCCTGTCATTTGAAATTACTATTGACACCTAGGATTGCTTCTTTTTCTCTCTGCCTTGTGCTGTTTTCAGCTGCAGGTGGTTTTTTTTGTTTGCAAAGATAGTGCTCACTGTTCCAATAGCATTTCTTTTCTGGTGTGGCAATATACATTTAACATCTACATTCTTTGAAGTCTCACTGCACCCCTCTCATGTCGTTTTCAAGCATGCATTAATTTTTAAGAAAAAAAATCACCGATACTACACACCATCTTATTTTCTTGCTTTATTGTTAAATAACAGGTGGATTAGCTGATATAGTTTATTTGAAAAGTTCAAATTGATTTATTAACAGGTTGTACTACAACGTGCAGTTAGGCAACTACATACAGAACTTTCTGAAAGCACACTTCTTGCTAGACTGCACATGGCAGTTGTTTTCATTCTGATCTTTGGCTCATTAGCATATCAAGCATTGCAAACAAGATGTTCTTAAAGCACTTACACAACAATGAACACATACAAGAACAACCATGAGCAAAATCTAGATCCCCAGAAGTTTATATCAAAATCCAGATCATCAAATCAGACTCAAACTTGCCATTCTTGTTTCTGTGTAGTTATGCAACAACCTAATATATATACTTTTAGTGGATATAATTTTAATGGGGGGGGGGGGGGGGGAAGAAAAGGCAAAGTCATATTACTGCATTAAAATCGATATTTCGGGCAAAAGCCCTTCATCAGGACTACTTTCACAATCAGGACTCCCGCCCACCTTCCGAGGACCCCTTCGCCCACCTCCAACACACTGCATCCACCTGACCCCCCTGCGCTGGCCTGTTACCTGCCCTCAACCTCTTCATTTCCAACTGCCGCCGGGACATTAACCGCCTCAACCTGTCGACCCCCCTCCCCCACTCCAACCTCTCACCCTCACAACACGCAGCCATCCAATCCCTCTGCTCTAATCCCAACCTCACCATTAAGCCAGCAGATAAAGGGGGCGCAGTGGTAGTCTGGCACACTAACCTCTACACCGCTGAAGCCAAACGCCAACTCGAGGACACCTCTTCCTACTGCCCCCTCGACCATGACCCCACCCCCC